>NW_026883140.1:0-4552 GCF_032173495.1 Musca vetustissima
TAATAAGCGTTTATACGAAAACAAGAAATCCATTATGAATGAAGGTCAATTACATGAAAATGTTATTAAACTCAACATAGCACCAACACCATGGAACTTTGAACACAGCCACATAAACAAATATTTATTATCGATCCCATGGCAATTTTAAAATGGCTGAGAAAAAGTGGTGGGGTAAGAGTCTGTTTGCTGATATTAGGATAGGTATGTGTATATAACTATGAAAACGCTACCATACACCCGTTCATGTAACGTTTAGAAATAAACGTGATATCAAATGGAAGGTTTGTTGCATGCATCTGCTGTTACTGCCATATTGGCATGGATAAGTTACTAACTGTAATTGTTTTAAATGATGGTGGTAAATTAACTTCAAGTTTTTCCAATAACACTAAGCGACTAAATATTTTAAACATCAGGTTTTTCGATGAAAATTTTCGGTGAGTTCGAAAATATGCAACATTTTGTCCAAATATGACAAACGTTGGGAAGTTAATAACCAGGGTGTGTTTACAAAGGTGTGTTTACAAATTAAATGCAACGTTTTCAAGACCCTTCTAAAAATTCTTTAAAACCTGGGTATTTTCTTGATAATAATACTTCTTACGAAATGTAATTCATAGGAGTGATCGATAAAAATTTTTTCTGCAACGATTTACCCCTGTAATTCCACCCTCACTACATTTAGTCGAATGGCCAGGTTAAGTGATTGCTTTACTTGAGCCACAAATAAGTTGCAGTAAATATTTATTTTACCTTTCTCACTGCAACTTACCTCAACCAAATGGCCTTCAGAACATTGCATATCCTCTTTGTTTTTTTATTGCCAGCAAGGTTAAAATGTAAAAATCTAAGACAAAAGAAAATAAAAACACGAACAATTATGATTGTCCGTAGAATGCATCCACATTGCTACGTGTGCAACTCACCAATGGCTTATGTCTGGCTTTATCCCTCAGCTTCAACCAAAAATTTTAAAAAGGTAGTAGATGGAGTCGATTGTGGTGTCAGAAGCATTTTGAGCGTCGTATAATAACTCCGTTGATGATGATTCTTTTTACGTGTTCTCGTTAAGTGGCACGTGTTTTCACCTGTAGTCGAAACCAGAAAGGGGTGGCAACATGAAATGTACTTTGGTAGCATGGTGTGTCGTGGAATGGCAGAATGATAAGTGTGGCAACATTTTAAGCTGAGGTAATTTAAGCAAATTACCCGGGTAAAATGTTGTGAATACAAATGGTGAATAATCAAAATTTTTGTCGTGGTAATGGTTTCATGGTACATGAAATTTATAGACAAGATTGTGCTTGATGTGAAGGTAAGAGATTCCAGCTTAATGGTCCCCTCAATTCGAACTTTTGAGAGGTTGAATTTCTAGTAAGTATGACGTTGGTTGAAAAGTAACGCCATGGTATGCTATGGTACAGAATATTTGTTTGTAATAATTTCTTAGAATATGCTTTAAATCGCATACCTGGTTTTTAAAGGCTGGCGTACATCCGCTCAGAAATTGATTATTATAGGCCAATGTTTAGATATAGCCCCAAAAAGGTCTGGTCTAATTTTTGGTATTTTGAGGGTACATTTGAGATGGCGTTTCCAAACATATTGTCTGCAATTTTGTATTTAATTCACTAAGAGCATACACAACCTACTAGCAGATAGTTTACTATGACATGCCCCTATATAAAGGTCCCGAATTTTTAAAGTAAAATATGTAAGGTGGAGGGTATAAAAGTTCGATCTTACCGTAAACGTTAGCCACGTTTTGCCTTTTTTGATTTCTATAACTCTATCTTACCCACCCTCGTTTAGCAAATAAACACTACTCATATAATGATAAGCAATTACATGCGAAAATAAGAAAAGCAGCAAAAAACCCGTAAGGAAAGTAGTAAAGTCGGACTTGGCCGACTATATGATACCCTTCACCACTATGGGTATATTAAACAGGACTATTAGCATGAAATTGGATGAAATAAAATATGTGATATAAATCTAAATGTGTCTGTAATTCTAGAAAACGCAACTATATAATTTTATGCTCAATTTTGTACGATGTGCAAACTTTGATGTCAATCTGTCTAACATGAGGAGTTTGATCCCCAATTTACTTGAAATCGGGCGAAAATATATATGGTGCGTTAATTACTTAAAATCAATCTATAATAAAAGGGACTATATCTATCTAAATCTAGACCGATTTTCACGAAACTTGGCAGACATCATTCTAGACCTAAATGATTAGGCTGTACCAAATTTCGTGCAAATCGAAAGATATATAGGGACTTTGGGGCACCATTTACATGAAATCGGACGAAACTATATATGGGAGCTCTATCTAAATCTGAACCGATTTTCTTGAAACTTGGCAGACATCATTCTAGGCTCAATTATGTACGTTATGCCAAATTTCGTGCAAATCGAGGGATATATAGGGACTTTGGTGCACCATTTACATGAAATCGGACGAAACTATATATGGGAGCTATATCTAAATCTGGACCGATTTTCTCGAAACTTGGCAGACATCACTCTAGGCTTAATTCAGTACGTTATCCCAAATTTCGTGCAAATCCAAAGATATATAGGGACTTTGGGGCACCATTTACATGAAATCGGTCGAAACTATATATGGGAGCTATATCTAAATCTGGACCGATTTTTACGAAACTTGGCAGACATCATTCTAGGCTCAATTCAGTACGTTATGCGAAATTTCGTGCAAATCGAAAGATATATTGGGACTTTGGGGCACCATTTACATGAAATCGGACGAAACTATATATGGGAGCTATATCTAAATCTTGACCGATTTTCATCAAACTTGGCAGACGGACGGACATGCATAAATCGACTTAGAAAGTGATTCTATGTATATTCTCAAAAGGAACCATGGGTCTATCTCGATTATTTTTGCCTGTTACAAACATATGCACAAAGACATAATACCCTGTACCACAGTGTGGTGAAGGGTATAATAGGAAATGACCATGCAACCATCATCAGCGGATTTTTTCACCCGCCAATTTTTCCCTTATACAACTCGTTGACAACAGCAACGATAACAACAAAATTCAACAATAAAATCATCAAATAAGCGCCTTGCAATCATGAACATCCGCTACAGACATTTCTAATGGAGAGGCATTCGCTCGGTCAAGGTCCAAAGCTGAATGGCTACATTGCATTTGGGGGCTTTGCCTCCTGTTTTTTGGAGGAGGATATTCAGGGAGCTGTTGCCGTTTTGTGGTGAGATTTTGGTTTTTATGTTTGAATTCATAATTTGCTTGTTTCTGAGCTTGGATACGAAGAGAATCAATCATGTTATAATGACTCATTGTTGTTGTTGCCAGTAATAATAGGACATTCAATTGTCTTTATCTTTGATACCCTGTCACTATTATGGACAGGCGATGGAATTAAAAAGTTTCCAATTCGCTAATTTGTTTCCTCAATAACATTGACCAACTTGGTCAATGTCTGCATCTTTTGACGTTTTCGTTTGGGTTTTAGATTCCCTAGTGGTGGGCATTGTTTGCTATGTATTTTATATTGTAGGTCCGGTATTGCAACATATTGTGCAATTTGTGTATTGCACGCTTCGCCTTAAACATCCAATTGTGTTAACCTTAATTTGCATATTAGCTGAAGTGATTGGCCTGCATTCACCCAAATGCATTCCTACAATTTCATTTCATATATAATCCGCCATTGTCGTAGCTCGCTTTCGTATTTGCATGATATCCGTTTTCAATTCTTTCACTCTCTCCCATGAGACATGGGATTTATTGGCCTTTCATCATTACACAACCATTGTTATTTTTCTATCAGGAAAAAAAAATCTGTCTGATTGCATTTTTATTTTTGTTTTCCTTTTTCACACAAATAATAACATAAAAGGAAATTGGTTTTATAATTTGCCAGCAATTGTTCGTCGGTTGGTTCATTCAATCGTTGTACAAATATGATAAGAAATCTTTTAACTTCCGTTTTGTATTACATCATGTTTCCGCTGTTGTAAACAGATAAAACAATTTTTTACATTTTACAAAAGGATATTATTGATAAAAGATTTCATAGTTTTTTTTCTGCCAGGTCAAGTGGAAGCATGCCACTAGAATTATGAACAGAAACCCGACATCGATATATCACTTTAATAGCCTTAACTGTACCATATCTCAGGATTTTGATACAGACGTTATATTTACATCAAAGTACTAATATATATCCTAGTTGAAAGGGGCTGCTCCTTGAAAATTTATTTTCAAAAAGTCCATGCAGACTCTTGAATTCTAGATTGGTATTTGAAAAAATAATATTTCGTGATATTTGCAACCTCTGAGGGGTCAACACCGTCTGATCACCGTCGACCTTGACCATAACTTCAACCTCATGCACAATTTCAAAGCGATCAGCGCTATATTTCCGCCCTCTAGTGTGGTAATAGATTACTAAATAATCTGTAAATATTTTATATTTTTTTGTAACTCCCACATCCAAGTACATACGACAATATAATTGGAATCAATTTAAAGGTGACCACTACTCT
>NW_026883141.1:0-45622 GCF_032173495.1 Musca vetustissima
AGAAGGCAAGGATACGCCTGAAATGTTAGGTGATGATCAGATAATGATTTTTCGGATGAATAGCGGACCCAAAACTTAATTATTTGTACTTTTCGAGACTAAAGCCGAACATCACAACACAACCCACGGTGAAGGGAATCTGGACAAGTATGTAGAGGGGCTGTACTGATTATTAGTAACATTTGCTGACCACTAGCCAGTCAAAAGTGTGCAAATATCGCGAAATATTGCATAATCTCAGAATATAGAACCACAGAAAGTTAGATTTTCATGGAAGTTGTGTAGGGTATCGTATGGTCGGCCCCGTCCGACTATACTGCTCCGCTCACTGGTTAAAATATAGTTTTTATTGTACATCAGAAGTCGATACAGTATAATATAGCCCATTGTGGGTTGGCAAACAACATTACAAGTAAAAGTCGACAACCTATTGTGGAGCATTTTGGAAAAGTTGACAAAGTGGTTGTAATTTAGAGTTCTTGGTATCCATTATCGCTCTATATTTCATATGTAGCTAGTAGATATATATTCCTGATTATCGACGACACATATCAAAAGAAAAATCAAAAAAATTCAAATTTTTGGTAAAGTTATGAGCTTTTCAATGTAGAGAAGAGGGCAAAAATGTGTACAGTACTAATTTGTGTATACAGTCCAAATTATTTAAATAGCTTCGCATTCGAAATGTACAAATTCTGCCATCAGAATTATTTTTGATTCTTGTAAAAATGAATATAGAGAATAATTTAAAATGATTTTTTCGTCGGTTTTTCATTTGGTTTTCTTGATATTGGGCTTTCATTTTTCAGAAAGAATGTACTGGATCTACCGAATGCAAGGATGTAGCGATCTCAAATTTTGTCCATATCCTATCTAGGATAGATGCATTAAATCTGTGAACAGAAAATTGTTCTATGATTACGGAAAAAAAAATTCGGGGCTCAAGGGGTTAAGTTCCTAGTCTTTTATGTTACCCCCACCCCGTTTGCCACTGACATGTGTTACTGTTACAATTGCAGACCTCTATGTTTAGCTGACGATGATTGAATTCAGATCGTATAAAAAGGTTATACCTTCAACTTCACTGTAAAGAATAAAAAACAAAACAAAAATTGATATCTTCTATGACTATGACTTAAAATATATGTATGTAGATGTATAATAAATATAACCTTCTCATGTTTGGGTCATTGTGACAGTTGTTTATGCCATTTGCAGATCATATGTTAAAGTTTTGTTGTGTGACAAATTGTTGTTGCTGTTTTCTGGCAACTTTTATGTTTGTCTTTCAACCAGGCCATAAAATTGTGGCGCCATGTCTGTTTCTTGCAAAGGACATGGAGGACGACGGCAACGACGAATTGCAATACATACTGTCATGGATTGCATTGTCACAAAATTGTGTGAAGGAGACACATAAACTATGAAATGTGGATATCATTGCGCACATGTTTACGATGGAGTAACATTGGCTTTTTACGACTTCGAAGATGGTCATGTGCAGACTAAGTGTTAGCAATGATTTTGACATTTTCTGGAAATATAAATAAATATCATTAAATCGAAACTTAAAATAAATATGATACAAGACATATTCAATCAATGTTTGAAGTACGTGATGTGATGAATGTATGAAATTTCAAATGATAGTGAAGAATTATATTCTGTTATTTTTTCTGATAACCAATGTATACTGACATATTTTAAACTGTCTAGGTTAGGGACATGCCCTTTGACAGTTTGATTAAAGAGCTCCATGATAACATAATTCACAAGAATGTTAACTGTCAAAAATTCAGAGGTATCTGTGACAATTTCCGATCCACTCATTCAAGATGACTGCCTTTAAGTAGAGCAGTGTGGCTCAGACCTATACGTTTTCGTGAAAACAAATCACACATATTCTTTCTCAATTTAGATCTGCCGTTTGTTTACATGGGCGGGAGAGTATGTTCGTCCTGTCTGTCAATGTTAAATTGTAAACCAGTAAGGAAAGTAGTAAAGTCGGACGGGGCCGACTATATGATACCCTTCACCACTTTGGGTATATCCAACAGATGGAATCCTAACAGACGTCGCATTTTTGAAGGCCCATTAACATGAAATTAAACATGTCATTCTGCAACATATACTAAATTTTGGTCAGATATAGAGTTGCTTCTTACAATGGGACAAAATTATTAGAATAAATTTAAAGCAAAATATCGAAATCTAAACATCGAAACTTGTCACATGTTAGGTTACACTTATTTCAGTATGAGTTTGTATTCGGCCATATTTTGAGTTCTTTATTTACTTATAAATCCAAATTTCGTGCAAATGGAAGGATATATAGGATTTTGGTGCACCATTTACATAAAATCGGACGAAAATATATATGGGACCTATATTTAAATCTTAACCGATTTTTACGAAATTTAAAACACATCTTTCTAGACTTAATTCAATACGCTATGCCAAATTTCGTGCAAATCTGAGGATATATAGGGTCTTTGGTGCACTATTTACCTAAAATCGGACCAAAATATATAAGGGAGCTATATCTAAATCTGAACCGATTTTCACGAAATTTAACACACATCGTTATAGATTCGATTCAGTACGCTGTGCAAAATTTCGTGTAAATCGAAGGATATTTACCTAAAATCGGACGAAAATATATATGGGAGCTATATCTAAATCTGAACCGATTTTCAGGAAATTTAACACAAGTCGTTATATGCTTAATTCAGAATGCTATGCCAAATTTCGTGCAAATCGAAGGATATATAGGGACTTTGGTGCACCATTTACATAAAATCGGACGAAAATATATATGGGAGCTATATCTAAATCTGAACCGATTTTTCCCAATTTCAATAGGGTTCGTCCTTGGACCAAATAAGTGAACGGTGCCAAATTTCATCCAAATCGGATCACAAATGCGACCTGTACTTTGTTAAGAAAAATACATGGACAGACGGACATCCATAAATCGGCTTAGAAAGTAATTCTATGCATATTCTCAAAAGGAACCATGTGTCTATCTCATTTCCTTTTGCCTGTCACAAACATATGCACAAAGACATAATACCCTGTACCACAGTGTGGTCGCATTTGTGATTGGATGAAATTTGGCACAATTCATTTATTTGGCCCAAGGACGAACCCTATTGAGATTGGGAAAATCGGTTCATATATATATATATATATATATAAATATATATATATATATATTCGTCCGATTTAAGATAAATTGTGTAACAAAGTACTTATATATCTTTCGATTTTCACGAAATTTGGCATAGTATACTAAACTAAGTCTAGAGTGATGTGTGTTAAATTTCGTGAAAATCGGTTCAGATTAAGATAGAGCTCCCATATATATTTTCGTCCTATTTTAGGCCAAATTTCGAAGTGCACGAAATTTTGCATAGTGTACTGAATTAGGTCTAGAATGGTGTGTGTTAAATTTCCATGAATTAAAATTGGTTTAGAATTAGATATAGCTTACATATATATTTTCGTCCGATTTTAGGTAAATGGTGCGCCAAAGTCCCTATATCTCCTTGGATTTGCACGAAATCTGCGTTTTCTCTTTCTTGCACACCTTTTGTCTGATATTTGATTTTAAAATTTTTAAAATGTACCAGAAGAGGTGATTTTACCCACTTCTATTGATATTAGACTTAGAAATTTTCTAAATATAGAACACTTTGTGAGGGAGGCATCAGAACGATTGGCATAATCTTCGAGCCTGATCTAGGTCTGGTAAAAATATTACGATTTGTCAAGTTTATATGAAATTTATATAACATATTTTGATCCTTTGTGGGACATTTAAAAGAAGTCGTATACAAATAAGCCCCATCGTCAACCATTACACATATTGACTTAAAATAATTGGTTGTGCAAAGTTTCAATTTTGTGGAGAAGGTACTACGTAGGAGTAGAGGACTGATATTCCCCATCTTCCAACGTGATTTAATTTTGAAAGAAATATTACGACGTACACAGTTTACATCAAATCGGAAATTCCATTTGCTTGATGGATCACACATTTGCATAATGCTGAAAGTTTGGATGAAATCGGTGATGGACTGACATTTGTAAATCGACTCAAAATTGTTTGAAACGACGGAGGTTTTACCACCAATTCGGAATGCCAAAATACAGCCATTTCGGTTAGACTATGTGATCAGGAGCATTAAATTGCTTACATTGGGTACGAGCTTTTATATCGGGGCTATGTCACAATAAGACCCATATTTAAAATAAATTGGAATACAAATTACTGCAACATCGGTTGGAAAATTCAGAAAATACAACTTGTAGTGTAACCAGAGGTGAGGTTAGGTCGATGATACCTAAAACCTACAAAATGAAACCGAAAAGACGTCGCCTTTTTGAAGGAATTTTGTCATGAAATTGAACGACTTCAATATGTGATTTTTACGTCTTTCTGGAACCTGTGCTAAATTTCGTTTCATTTGGGTAAGTTTAGAGTCGTTTGAGCACAGTGAGACAGATTTGTGTAAATCGATTTAAAGCAAACTTGACACACGCCATTCGGTATGCTGCACTGTTTAAAATTTAATCTCAATCAGACACACATTGATATATGGAAGCTACGATATATCTATATCTGAACCAATTTCAAGCAAACCTGTCAGATATTAATTTATATTAACTTCAGTACGTTGTGTCAATCGGCCTAGCTATAGATCTTTAGTGCACAATTTACTTAAAATAGGACAAAAAATATATATAGGAGGTGTACACATCATTCTAGACTTAATTCAATACGCTATGCCAAAGCTATATCTAAATCTGAACAGATTTTCACGAAACTAAGCACACATCATTCTAGACTTAATTTAGTACGCTATACCAAAATTCTTCTCAATCAAAAGATTTGCAGGAACTTTGATGCACCATTTAACTAAAATCGGGGAAACTATATATGGGAGCTATATCTAAATCTGAACCGATTTTCACTAAACTTAGCACACATCATTCTAGACATAATTCAGAAGGCTATACAAAATTTCATGCAAATCGAAAATATACAGTGGTGGCCACAGAATTAAAACATTTACTGTGGTAAACATTTTTTGAACAGCCCTCGATTCGTTTGAAGTATTTTTGAAATTTTTTTAATTCAGAACACTTCGATATACTGCACTTAGGAGATTTAGTGAGAAAATGGAAAATTATTGCATGCAAATTTTCCATAAATAACGGTTTTTATGAAAATACATCGTCTTTAAAGTGGCCATATAATTAAAACATTCTGTGATTTTTTACTTTACTGCATTTTTATAAAAAAAAACTCTTTAATTTAGTTAAATTATGTAAACTAAGCACCGATAAAATCATTTACTGATAAAATTTTTTGAAAAAATCTGTAAAATCTATCAAAATTGCCAAAAATTTTTACAGTACACCTTACATTCAGAAAATAACCCTTATTATAGAAAATGCACCAGAAATTGCTAGAATTAGTAGAAAACAATAAATAATTCTCAAAATAAATAAATATTTGAAATAAAAACTCAACAAAATGGGAATTAACCTAAAAGAACGATTCAATTTCGATGTCCTTTTTTGAAGAAGGTCGGAATATTTTTGCATTGTGTGAGGAAATATCGATTGATATTGGCATTTATTATATCAAATCGATTGTTTGAGTAGTACAGAATATATTTTATCAAAAAATATATCAGTCACAACAGAACGAACCGAGATCAACACCTTTGTTGACGAGAAAACGTTTCTGGTACACAGCAGCATTTTTGATGCTCAACACAAGACTTTAAATATTTGTGTGCTTAGTTTACATAATTTAACTAAATTAAAGAGCTTTTTTAAAAATATTTTCAAAAAAATGCAGTAAAGTAAAAAATCACAGAATGTTTTAATTATATGGCCACTTTAAAGACGATGTATTTTCATAAAAACCGTTATTTATGGAAAAATTGCATGCAATAATTTTCTATTTTCACACTAACTCTCTTAAGTGGAGCATATCGAAGTGTTCTGAATTAAAAAAAATTCAAAAATACTTCAAACGAATCGAGGGCTGATCAAAAAATGTTTACCATAGTAAATGTTTTAATTCTGTGACCACCACTGCATATGGACTTTGGTACATTTACCTTGGGAAAAATAAGTGAGCTGTGCCAAATTTCATCCAAATCGGATCATAAATGCGACCTGTACTTTGTTTACAATTTAACATCAACAGACGGAAGAACGGACGGACATGCATAAACCAACTCAGAAAGTGATTCTATGCATATTCTCAAAAGGAACCATGGGTCTATCTCGATTCCTTTTGCCTGTTACAAACATATGCACAAAGACATAATACCCTGTACCACAGTGTGGTGAAGGGTATAAAAATACAATGATGTTGCAACGTTGTCTAAATTCATCGTTGTAACAAAGAGTATTAAAAAAGATAAATTTAACAGTAATTTGAAATACTGATATTGTTATAAGAGACCACAAGCTATTTCAAAACATGACAATTTTTGTGTGAACAAAAAATGCGCCTACGACCATCGAAATACAGTCGAAATCGTTTATAACGACGACCAAGGCTTTTTGGGTACAGTTGTTATAACTGATTTGTCGCTATAAACGGTTTCGTTATAAACGAGGTCTGTATTAAAACATGGACGTAGAGACCCCATTTTCCATGCCAATAGTTCTATTGATATAAATACTATGTAAGCCAAATTTTGGCATTTATAATAAAATATTACAACACGGACCCAGTGGTTCGCCAGTTAATGAGCTTATACCCAATATTTGGGTAAATACTCGGGTACTTATTATTATTTAATATTTTCCCACGTATTTAAAGTATATTTGAATCGATTTGGTAACAGAAACCCGAAAATAGGGTGTAAGGTGTTGTATTGGAGATTCAATATAGTAAATACACTTATTATTTTGAAAAAAAAAATGACAGCAAACAAAAATTTTTCACCCTCAAAGATTCCAGAATTCCACTTTAAAGCTCTTCTGCAGGAAATTATGGGTAATAACTTAAAACTGCCGAAAAGGGGCTGCACCTATGTGGAAATACCGAAAATTGTCTGCAGGGATTTTTTTACCATGCAGGATTTTGAAACGCCAAATTTTAGGCAGTTTGGTCCTACAAACATCTTCAGAATAGAGTTAATAAGGCTTCAAAAAAAAAATCAAAAAAATTCAAAATTTCGGTAAAGTTATGAGCTTTTAAATATGGAGAAGAGGAGAAGAGCCAAGTCGTTAAAAATCGTATACAAAATTCCGAAAATACCGACCTGGATCTATATTAATAATTTTTAGTACGGAGCTATATCTAAATCTGAACCGATTTTCATGAAACTCAGCACACATCATTCTAGGCCAAGTTTCCTGCAAATCGAAAGATATATAGGGACTTAGGTGCACCATTTACATTAAATCGGACGAAAATGTATATGGGAGCTGTATCTAAATCTGAACCGATTTTTCCCAATTTCAATAGGGTTCGTCCTTGGGCCAAATAAGTGACCTATGCCAAATTTCATCAAAATCGGATCATAAATGCGACCTGTACTTTGTTTACAATTTAACATGGACAGACGGACGGGCGGATCGACTCAGAAAGTGATTCTATGCATATTCTCAAAATGAACAATGTGTCTATCTCGTTTCCTTTTGCCTGTTACAAACATATGCACAAAGACATAATACCCTGTACCACAGTGTGGTGAAGGGTATAAATAGTGTGATTTAACAAATGAGAAAATAAAATAACATTTTATAAAATAAAGTAGATTGAAAAACGTTTCCAAACTCCCCAAAATACGAAATACTGGATGTTCCGTTATATGAGAGCTTTACAGAAACTTGGGTCAATATTAATTATATTTGGTATGGATATGTGTTTCACAATGAGAATATGGGGGTACCGTAATATAGGGGCTACATTTGCAATACCAAACATCCTCGGAGTACTAGAAATGCCAGTACACAATTTCAGAGCTCTGTATTAATATTGCGATCTCTATCGATCTCTATTCGACATAGAATTTTATTCTAATCAACAATTTATATTCACTTTGTGCTTTCTCCGGTGAATATTCCGAGGTGTTGCAAACGGAATGACAAATTTAATATACACTCCACTTTTTAGTGGAGGATAAAAATAGGCGGGGCTTAAGTCAAAACATGGATCTATGTCGAAAATGCTCTCCAAGAACCTGACATTTCAATTAAAGTTCTTTAAGTTGTGAAATATCGAACATTTGCATCCCAAAAGTAATAATGATGTCTGTGAAAAAGTTCAAAAAGCTATCTCAAATATTGCGATCTATATCGTGATTTCAGAAGAATTTTATTCTGATCAATAATATATACCTTATGGGAGTCTTCGATTAATATTTCATGGTGTGGCAAACACAATGTCAACTATAGTATGCAGACCACTGAAAGTCCTGCAAATTCCAATCGTTTAACAATTCATAGCTTAAACAGACGTTTACATCTTATTTCTGTAAAAACGACTTTAAGCACTTGACCGCACGCATTCATGCCACATTTATGTATGCCGCTGAGGATGGTGTTGCTCATTTGTGGCAGCGTCATATTGCTTGGGTGCCTTTGTGGCTTAGACATTCATGCCTGCATTAGTTGTACGTATTTCATATTTTATTTTATTTCACTCGTTTGTTGATGTTGTTGCAGTGTGTTAACACAAGCATTATAATGGCATTGTTGTAGTTGAAGTATTCTTTTCCAAGGTTCATATAATAGTAATATTTGTTGTTACTACAACAACATACACTAGCACACACACACTCAACACACATTCCAACATTAGAAATAAACGCAATTTTTTACCACTTTTTTTGCGTTGCGTCCTCACCATAACAAACATAATAACTGCATTCTCGGCATGTCGGAACTTTTGTTTAGTACTGGAAAAGTGGTACAACAAGAACATCATCCGCATCTACGCTGTACAGGCAAGCAGGGAAATCTAAACTACAGCGAAATGAAACTTGTCCTCCAGGCAGTCACTGGGATATATCATGGCGAAACATGAGAATGCACTTACAAACAAAATGGCATCATATCTGACAGAAAAAAATAAATAAATATGAAATAAGAAAGTTTAACTCTCACATATGTGGTTTGTAAAAGTGAAAGTGAGCATTGCGTCCCGTTGTGATGTGTTAACGGCATTAAACATGTTAAAAATTGTAAACAGGGGGATAAATGATTTAGCGAATGAAACTAACATTTTGACTCCTATGAATGTTGGTTGTGGGCAGAGGTGAAGTTATTTTGTCAGAAAGACAGAATAACATATAAATAAAATTTTTGTTTATTTTCCCAGCATTAGCTAAATTTTTAGAATAAATCAAACCATTAAAAGCCTCTCTTGAAATAATAAGGTTTCCCCAAAGGAAAATTCTGTCATTATGCGGAAATATATAAATCAAAAATTGTGGATAAATTAGTTTTGGAGTTATAGTCTTATTATGATTTTATTTGATGAGATGAGTTTGTCCATTCGCCTGTCTGTGTGAACACTTCAAATATATTATTACACTATTAAAAATAAAAATCTCAGGACTTTCTTATAAAATTTTTGGCATTCCTCTGTTTAAAGTATTTTGATAGGGTAAAAATATTTTATATATAGGTCCAGCTCCCATATAAATATCTCGGCTGTAATATGGCAATTCAAGTTTTTGGTGATCCCCATTAAAGGCATTTATATCCTACACAACTATGTTGTATGGGTATTATAGCTTTGTGTAGCCTAGACTTTTAAGTATATCTTGTCCAGCTAAGTCGATCTAGACACAATTGTGCATAGTATACTAAATTGTGTTTTGAATGATGCGTGTCAAGTTTCGAGAAAATTGGTTCAGATTTAGATATAGCGCCTAAATATATTTTCGTCCGATTTAAGGTAAATGTGGCAACAAAGTCCCTATATATGTTTCGATTTGCAGGATGTTTGGCACGGTGTACTCAATTGAGTCTAGAATGGCATGTGTTAAGTTTCGAGAAAATCGGGTCAGGTTTAGATATAGCTCCCATATATATTATCGTCCGATTTAATGTAAATGGTGTACCGAAGGCCCTATATATCTTTCGATTTGCACGAAATTTGGTGTAGGGTACTAAATTATGTCGAGAAAAATGTGTGCTAAGTTTCGAGAAAATCGGTTCAGATTTAGATATAGCTCCCATACATAGTTTTGTCGGATTTTATTTGAATGGTGCACCAAAGTCCCTATATATATTTCAATATGCGGGAAATTTTGCATGTTGTACTCAATTGAGTCCAGAATGACGCGTGCCAAATTACGAGAAAATCGGGTCAGATTTATATATAGCACCCATATATATTTTCGGCCGATTTAAGGTAAATGCGGCTCTATAGACCCTATATATCTTTCGATTTGCACCAAATTTGGCATAGGGTACTGAATTAGGTCCAGATGTGTGCTAAGTTTCGTAAAAATCGGTTCAGTTGTAGATATTTATTTTCGTTCGATTTAATCTAAATTGTGCACTAAATACCCAAAGTGTGGCCGACCGGCACAACATTTTGTACAATGTACTGAAGTTACTATAATTGAATTTTTTGTACGTTGAAGTATTTCTAACAACCTATTTATACCCTACACAACTATGTTGTCAGGGTATTATAGCTTTGGCCAGCCCCAAAAGTTTGTAACGCCGCGAAATATTGGTCCTATACCCCCCTTTAAGTATACCGATCGTCATATCTCGACTAGCTGAGTCGATCTAGACATGTGTGTCCGTCGGTCCGTCTGTGCATTATAATTTGTAAACACGATACAGGCCACAGTTATGGATCAATCTTCATGAAATTTTGTATGTAGGATGGGTTCTGGCCAATGATAAAGATGGGTTAATATTTAGGGGATGAAATGGACCAGAGATGGTCCGTCAGAAACATTGACGTAAATAATGACATACATTTACGACGTATAATACATACGTCAGAAACGTCATAAACCCACCCAAAACCATTAGGTTTTTGACAAAATAGCTATTTCCATTAATCAATTTGAAATTGCGTATTCATTTCTCAAATCCATATAAAATTTCAAAATTTTCTACTCCAAAAAGTTTAGAATTTTTTATCAGTTCTAGTAAGGAATAGTCAGATATATGTATAAATAATATATATTCTTGAAAGTAATTGTATATAGTGATAATATTCAAATAAATGACGTTTACTACATTAATTACATTTTATACAAGTATATGACGTTTTTGACGTTTACACCTTTTTGACAAAAACTGTATTTTTGTCCAATTTTCTGGTCGCTCCAGAGGCCGCAATTATGGCCCAAACATCGCGAATTTTTACATGGAGAAGGGGGTCGGGCCAAAGAATAGGCATGCCTGTTTTTATAAAGATCGGTCAATATTTAGCGGGTCAAATTACAAAATTTGTATTCTATTGCGTATATATTTACCCCCGAATGATATAAACCCAAGTAGTTGATATTATATCCAAGAGGAGTGGTTGACCATTAAATTGATACCAATTACATTGTCGTATGTGCTCGGATGTGGGAGTTACACTTAAATATTTACAGGTGCTTACGTATTCATATATGATTTAGTAACCCATTACCACACTAGAGGGTGGAAATATAGCGCTGATCGCTTTGAAAATATTCCATGAGGTTCCAGTTATGGTCAAGGCCAATGCCTATAATTCGGTGATGATCAGATAATAATTTTTGGGATGAAGTGGATCGAAAACTTAATTATTTGTACTTTTCGAGTCGAAAGCCGAACATCACAACACAAGCCACGGTGAAGGGAATCTGGACAAGTAATTAGAGGGGCTGTACTGATTATTAGTAACATTTTCTGAACTCTAGCCAGTCAAAAGTGTGCAAATATCGCGAAATATTGCCAAATATAATTATTTTTTCAATTTTATGACTTTTGGCCACAAAAATTTCCAGTTTGACCTATAGTGCACTGGTTGTGATGGCAATAAATCTTTATATGTATACCGAAGAACTTTCTCAATGTAGCTAGGTTCGATTGAGTAATTGCTAAATGGAATTTATATTATCGTTTTGGAAAAAGTAACAGGACGGGAATGGTTTCAAGGTTAACAGGATCGTCATTTGTTGTGTTTTCCACGACACTATCGCCAAAGTCGTAATTCCTTTTTCTATTTTTTCCAGATTCATGGCTTGATGCATACATTTCCCAAATGTAATTTGTCCATATTCAATGACAATTCATGGACAAATATGTGGCCAATATAACAATTTCCTCTGAAAAAAACCATATACTGAACAAAAAACTCCGTTTTAGATTTAGTGTGTGTGTGTAGTTTTGGCACATATTACACCCTAGAACCTCTAGAAGGAAACAGCCAAGTAATGCAATAAATCTTCTCTTTCCCTCCATTACAAACTATGAATATTACATAAACCATGTACATACACATGTATCACACAACTACCATTACAATATGTTAAAGTCAACGAAATCCGCAATGATTGGCAGAATGTTAGATAACCTTCTAAAGGCTAAAAAAAAACTACGACTATGAAAAAATAAACCAAAGTGATGAATATTAATGTTTAGAAAGTAAATATTTATAATGACGGAGTGAGGTCAAGAAATGTTAGAAATGTTTTGATAGTCGTTAGAAAAATATTACTAAAAAATTCAAGCCTTGATGGTACTTAATTTTTAATAAACCACGATCTACGCCTTAGATTAATATTATTAAAAAATCAACAGCAGAATAGTTCTTAGGAATGTTTTATAAAAAATCCACACCTTGTTATTCTTTAGAAAAATATTATTAAAAAATCCACGCGTTTATAGTCCTTAGAAAAATATTATTCAAACGTTCAAGCCTTGATAGTCTTTGGAAATATTTTTTTTAAAAATCTACGCCTTCGAAATATATTATTAAAACGTCCATGCCTTGATAGTCTTTAGAAAATTATTGTATAAAAGACCACGCCTTGACAGTCCTCAGAAATTCACTTTTTAAAAATCCATGCCTTAAAAAAAATATAGAACGATTCTACCCATTCCCAACCAACCTCGTACAAATACTAGAATGTGTAATACTTTCACAGTTTCACCATTTCCTATTTACATAGATATGCATAGTTGCAATCTATCCTATCCTCCATGAGTTAGCAAATATCTCCCAAACAGAAACTATAATAAAAAAATAATAGAAAATCTAAATAAAGGATTTTCAAAAGTCAAAAAAAATGATTTATGATTTATTGTTGGTGCCATGTCTAACAGCAATAGAATTTTTATGTGAAAAAATTATTCACAAACAAATAACCAATAAAAATCGCCAATCAAATATATGTAAACACAAAGGAATGTCCTTGAATGCATCGATGATGACCAAATTTAGCGCTCTCTCACACACACACACTCACATTACTTGCTATTTAAATTGGCAACGAGAATACTCGAAAACAAAAAAAACGTTCTCGAATAATTATCATTGCTTGGTCAAATATTTAGTCTAAACATAAATAATTCTTCAAATGATCGTAAATAATGAATATAAAAGTGTACTTAACTGCAATCACAAACACACACAGACGCACACATTCATATATGTATATTATGGATTCCTATATGTAAATACGCGTAATACATACCAACACACATATTTATGCACTTAACATTTCCACCAGCATGCCTTTGGCATTTTGTTAATAGGATATAACATATCAAAGAGTGAAAAATGCAAATATCCTGTAAAAATATAGCGAATGCAAACAGACCGACAGACAAACAACGAAAAAAAAACTGGAGGATTATTGTTGGTGAGTGTGTTTCAACGGATTACTAGTGTGCGTAATTCAAGGACAATGATTTTGGTAGTCGTGATAAATCTATGTATGTATTTGTTATCCCAAAGTCGGAGTGACTTTGAAAAATATTATTTAAAAATGTAAGCCTTGTTCGTCTTAAAAAAATATTATTTAAAAAATCCACGCCTTGATGGTCCTTGGAAAAATAATGTTTAAAAAATTCACGCCTTGATGGTCCTTGGAAAAATATTATTTAAACCAGTGAGCGGAGCAGTATAGTCGGACGGGGCCGACCATATGATACCCTACACAACTTCCATGAAAATCTAACTTTCTGTGGTTCTATATTCTGAGATTGGCTGGCTAGAAGTCAACAAATGTTACTAATAATCAGTACAAATTTTTTGCCATTTTTCAGACAAAAGTCAGGGTCCATTTGACCCTCTAAATATTGACCGATCTTTCTAAAAACAGGCATGCTTATACTTTGGCCCGATCCCCTTCTCCATGTAAAAAATCGAGATGTTTGGGCCATAATTGCGGCCTCTGGAGCGACCAGAAAAACCGACAAAAATTAAGTATTTGGTCCATTTCATCCCCTAAATATTAACCGATCTTTACCAAAAACAATAGGGGTCTTCATTGGCCAGAAACCATCCTACATGCAAATTTCGTGAAGATTGGTCCATAACAGTGGCCTGTATCGTGTTTACAAATTATAATGGACAGACGGACGGACACACATGTCTAGATCGACTCAGCTAGTCGAGATATGACGATCGGTATACTTAAAGGTGGGTCTAGGACCAATATTTCGCGGCGTTACAACCTCTTGGGGCTGCACAAAGCTATAATACCGTGACAACATAGTTGTGTAGGGTATAAAAATCTAGGACTATATGGTCGTTGGATAATTATTATTTAAAAAATGCATGCCACGATGGTTCTTCGAAATCTATTATTTCAAAAATTCACACCTTGACAATTCGACGATTCTTATACTCAAATTGGGAATTTTTATACCCTTCACCATACCCTGTACCACGGTATTATGTCTTTGTGCATATGTTTGTAACAGGCAAAAGGAATCGATATAGACCCATGGTTCCTTTTGAGAATATGCATAGAATCACTTTCTGAGTCGATTTATGCATGTCCGTCCGTCCGTATGTCCGTCTGTCCATGTTAAATTGTAAACAATGTACAGGCCGCATTTATTATTCGAATTGGATGAAATTTGGCACAGCTCATTCATTTGGCCCAAGACGAACCCTATTGAAATTGGGAAAATCGGTTCAGATTTAGATATAGCTCCCATATATATTTCCGTCCGATTTAATGTAAATGGTGCACCAAAGTCCCTTTATATCCTTCGATGTGCACCAAATTTGGCATAACGTACTGAATTGAGCTTAGAGTGATGTCTGCCAAGTTTCGAGAAAATCGGTCCAGATTTAGATATAGCTCCCATATATATTTTCGTCCGATTTCAGGTAAATGGTGCACCAAAGATCGTATATATCTTCCGATTTGCACGAAATTTGGCAAAGCGTACTGAATTTAGTCCAGACTGATGTGTGTCAAGTTTCGTGAAAATCGGTCCAGATTTAGATATAGCTCCCATATATATTTTCGTCCGATTTCATGTAAATGGTGCACCAAAGTCCCTTTATATCTTTCGATTTGAACCAAATTTGGCATAACGTACTGAATTGAGCCTAGAGTGATGTCTGCCAAGTTTCGAGAAAGTCGGTCCAGATTTAGATATAGCTCCCATATATAGTTTCGTCCGATTTCATGTAAATGGTGCACCAAAGTCCCTATATATCCTACGATTTGCACGAAATTTGACATAGCGTACTGAAATTAGTCCAGACTGGTGTGTGCCTAGTTTCGTGAAAATCGGTTGAGATTTAGATATAGCTCCGTTATATTATAGATTGATTTTAAGGAATTAACGCACCAAGGATCAAATATATGGCTGAAAGGAACGAAACGTACTGAAATTAGTATTACCTAAACTGTGACAAGTTTCGTTGATATAACTTCGATATAACTTCTATATATATTTTCGCCCGATTTTAAGTAAATTAGACATCAGACTCCTCATGTTAGTCAGATTGACATCAAATTTTGCACAATGTACAAAATTAAGCATAGAATTACTTAGTTGCGTTTTCTAGAAGTACAGACCTATTGATATTTGTTTTAAGTCGATTTACATACTTTGTCCCATTGTAACAATCGAATGACATGTTTATGGATAGATCTATGTTGATTCACATTTAGATAAATATCACATATTTTATTTCATTAAATTTCATGTTAATAGTCCTGTTTAATATACCCATAATGGTATAGTCGGCCCGTCCGACTTTACTACTTTCCTTACTGGTTTAAATTATATTTTTTTAAATTTTTTTAATAGTAAAAAAATGTTCCTACTAAATTCCTATTTAATTTCTCAAAAAATGCGTAATTTTCAAATCGTATTATGTATGGCTCCACTGAATAACCTTGTTACTGCAATATGAAATGACCCACATACTACTACTACTACGATGTAAGTATGTGTGTAAGTGGATGAATAAGCATCCATGCATTGGATATGTCAACGCAATGAATTACGTATTCCAAACAGAACAAAATAATACGCATTTTATGTTCGAAGTCTGAACCGAAAAAAAAACAAAACATAGCCAAACCAAAAGCGCATTGGCGGCACATAAAAATGAAAGAATTTGACTTTGCCACAGTCAACAAACCATTGCAGCAGCATTCCACCGCACAGGCCAGAAGACATATCGTATCAGCCAACGGTCTTCTAACCAGTGGCTTTGCCCGAAACAGCATCACGAATACTTTAGTGGCTTATGCAGTTAGTGGCGATGCCGATGATGATACCCCGACGAAACCCCCTCACAGTGTGTGTGTGATGCATTGAATATTGGCCGAATAGCAGTGGCAAGGATTTTTTGAATAGGTCGGACACTTTGTCGGCCGTTGAATGTTGACTGTGTGTATGTGTGAGTGCGTCTGCATTTGATATTGAATTACTAACCCAGTTTCTGAGGCACCACCAGCCATCGTGGGAATATAAATGAACACTTACATGAAATTCATGGACAATGTTGTTTTTGGAATAGTATTTTTCCAGTTAGTCACTCATACATATACGCAAGTAGTAAATTTGTCGAAAATAGAGACAAGTTGTAATAAGTGACATGCAACAATTTGTTGTGTAGAATTTAGTTAACAAATTAAGAAACAAATTATACAATGGTTGAGTTGGAAGACTCATTTAAAATTTGTACGATTAATAGGGCTAGTATGTGTAAAAATGTCATATAATTTAAAACAACGGTCCAGAGACCGATGAAATTCAGTCGCTGTAAGCGATAGTCAAATAGTCATCTGTTGCGTTTTGCATCGCAAATGTCAGGACTCTTTGTTCTACTTGGTAGGGTCGGAGTCGGAAGCTAGATAGTAATAAGTTAATAAAGAATGCAGTACTCAGTCATTGATAAAATTAACAATGTCTCGGATAATTCTTAAAAGATCCACTTGTTTCTGAGACCTAACTCATTGTCAAATATATTTTCTAAATTCGTCCGGCCTAACATTTTACAAATCATATGCATATAAATTTAATCGGTTAAGAACAAAGATCGGTTTTGTTATCTTAAAATCTGGTTAAAAAATTTAGAGATCCGGAACTGCCTCCTGGTAATAAATTTTATTAACATAATGAGATTTATTTATAGTCAATATTTCAGACGAATCCGTCAGTTCTTCATAATCCACAATTTATGTTTAACAGGATCTGTTGAAAATTGGAAAAGGACTAATGAAAACATACTAATATTGATTTCTTGTCATAGAGAACCCTATCTAAAATCACATGAGAGATATTTATGTAGAATATTTGGATGTCAGTTCTAATTAGGTCCATTCCATTGAAAAACTTGTCCAAAATCCTCAAGGTCTGTATAGTTTGGGATACCATTATATGGTGCTACCCAAAAAAGTTGATCTATATTGATCATTTTTAGTAGAGTGATTTCATAGCAAATGGAAATCCCACATCACAATTATTTGGGTTAAAAAACGTCCCCAAACTCCCCAAAATGCTGAAATCTTGTGGGTACCTTTATATGAGGGCTACCAAAAGATGTGGACCAATATTGATAATTTTTAGTGGAGATATCTGGTACCGCATAATAACCTAATGTGCCAAATAAAACGAATTTGGTCGAAAAACGGGTTCAAAACCTTCAAATTACCGAAAATTAGGGAGTCCCGTTTATGAACCGCAGGCAGACAAAAGACAACTCTGAGCTAAATTTTGGCGATCAATCTCAATTCTTGTAAAAGCTAGAGTCATTACAACTGACATGTCTAATCATTATAGGGAACGGTTTAGTGTATAAAAAGTTCGCCTAAGCCGAAGTTAATCACGTTGGAAAACTGTGCTTGATTTTAATATATAATCGAAACCTTTATATGGAAAATATTCTGCAAAGACATTTTCCCACTTGAAGAATCCGGAATTCCAAAAAAAAAATTCAACCAGTGACGGGTCAGTATAGTCGAACTGGGCCGACCATATGATACCCTACACAACATCCACGAAAATCTAAATTTGTGTGTTTCTATATTTTGAGCTTGGCTCACCTAAATCCAATTTGTTTCACATTTAGTACCACTTAGTAACCACATTTAGTACCACTTAGTAATGCCATCATGCAATACAATGGAAATCTTGTTAATGTCAGGATTCCAGCTCTATCGGTTCACTCTAAATCATTATTAGTAGACATTTTCTAAATTTCCTACATACCGCAACCCAAAACCCCAACAATGTTCCTTACCACCAGTTTGTACCATTTAGTACGCATTAGCACGAATGATTTAAACTCCAAATTTCGGGATCTCTGTAAGGTCATCAAAAAATATTTAACCAATTTAGTACAAATTAGTACCCATAAGTATGAATTTCCAAAATACTTCCATCACCAAATTTCAGTGCTCCAGCTCTATCGGTTCACACAAATCCACATTTCGTACCATTTGGTATACGTTAGTACGAATTTTCAAAACTTTCTACAAAGCCCAATCCAACACCCCAACAGTGATCCTAAAATCAAATTTTGAGATTACAGCCCTATCGGTTCACCCAAATCCAAATTTGGTACCATTTAGTACACATTAGTACGAATTTCCAAAACTTTCTACAAAGCCCAATCCTACATCCAAACAATGTTCCTAACTCCAAATTTGTGGATCTCAACTCTATCAGTTCACCCAAATCCACATTTGGTTCCATTTTGTACAAATTAGTACAAATTTACAAAATTGTGTACATATCCCAATCCTACACTGCAACAGTAACTCTAAATTCAAATTTCAATATTCCAGCTTTATTCGTTCACCCAAAATTTAAATTGTTCCAAATGTAGTACACATTAGTAAGAATTTTTAAAACTTTCTACAACCCCAACAGTGATCCTAACAAAAAAATTTAAGATTCCAGCTCAATCGGTTCACCAAATAACGTTTGGTACCATTAAGTACAAATTTCCAAAACGTCATACATGGTTCACACAAACATTAGTTCACATAAGAAGGAATTTCCAAAACGTCTTAAATAGCTCAATACTACTCAAACAGTGATTCTAACTCCAAATCCAAATTTCCAAATTTGGTACTAAATAGTACACATTATTACGAATTTTCAAAATTCCTACACGCCAACAATGATAATAACTCCAAATTTCAGGATCCCAGCTCTATTGGTTCAACCAAATCCAATTTGTACCAATTATAGTACGATATAGTACAATTCGTACACATATGTAAAAAAAACCAAAACTACGTGAATGTTCCAAACATACACTCCAGCGGTAATGTTAATTTCAAATTTAGCATTCCAGCTCCATTTGGACCTCCAATTACAAATTGTACCAAATATCGTACCATATAGTACTTTTCGTAAACATGAATCAACAATTTCAAAATCACCTTCCTATATCAACCCTACTTCTCAACCTTAATTCGCATTCCAAATTTCATGATTCATGCTCTAAAGGTTCTCCCAAATCCAAATTTTACCAAATTTACTTTCATTTAACACACATTATTTCCATATGTACCCATCTCAACTATCCATCCAAATCCTGCATATCCAGATCCTAAACCTCCACAATGATTTCAAATTCAAATTTCAGGATTCCAATTGATTCACCCACAATTCAAATTGTACCAAATTTAGTACACAGTAGTACGAATTTCCAAAACCTCCTACTTACCCCAAACCTACAGCCCCACAGTGATCCTAAATCCAAGTTTCAGGGTTCTAACTCTATCGGTTCGCCCACAATTCAAATTGTACCAAATTTAGTACACAGTAGTAGCAATTTACAAAACTTCCTACATATCTCAATTTTACACTCCAACAGTGATCCTGTCTTCAAATTTCATGATTCTAGCTCTACTGGTTCAAATTGTACCAAATTTAGTACCCATAAGTATTAATTTTTTAAACTGAATCCTGACCCCAATCCTACGCCCCTACAGTGATCCTGACTCCAAATTTCATTGTTCCCGCGTTATTGGTTCGCTCTAATCCAAATTGTACCAATTATAGTACGATTTAGTACTTTTTGTACACACAAGTACACAAAATTCCATAACTACGTACATATTCTAATACTACTCTCCGGCGGCTGGATTCCAGCTCTATTTGTACCTCCAATTAATAATTGTACCAAATATAGTACCAAATAGTACTTTTCGTACACATGAGTACACGTTTTCAAAACCACCTCCTTATATCGACCATACTTACTTACTTTCTTAGCTGGTTTGTTACGGAACGGTTGTTCCATAAGCCGAGCTTAAAAAAGATTTTCAAGCGCGTTGGTCTTGTGCGCATCTCCGCAAATTTGAAAGACCACGTTCCAAGATGTTGTTTTCTACTTTGTCTTTCCATCTAATTCGTGGTCTTCCCCTTCTACGGTAACCATCAGTAGGCTCGCTTTTATAAACCTTTTGAGCTGGGGTATTCTCATTCATTCGCACAACATGGCCTAGCCACCGTAGCCGCTGCAGCTCATTACGACCATACTTCTCAACCTTAATTCGCATTTCACATTTCAAGTTTTTAGCTCTATCCATTCACATTCTTCGAAATTGTACCAAATTTAGTACATTTTAGTACTTTTCGCATACTTATAGTTCGAACGTTCAAAAAACCCTTTGTAATATTTATATTACACTCCATCAGTGACCCTCATTTAAAATTTAAGAGTTCTAGCTCTACCGGTTCGCAAATACAAGTGGTATCATACTCAGTACTTTTTAATGTTTTTCGTACCGTTCTGGTACGAATTTCCAAAAACCCGGCCTTATCTGTAACCTTTGGACCAAGAGTGACCCCCACCCAAAATTTCAAGATTCTTGCTTCAGCCGTTTCGTCGATGAATCGTTAAATCAGTCAGTCAATCATTTTACTATTTCATTAGTATAGATATTCAGTAATGCTCGGCTTTCAATTGTGGCCTATAGATCGACTCGGAAAAAACCCAAAAAATTTAGTTTTCGGTCCACTTCGTCCCAGTATTAAAATCTGATCATCACCGAAAATTATAGGCGTTGTTTTCTCCATACGATCTACACCCGCTACTTCCCTTTACCAAATATTGTATAAATGTTTCTGCAGGTGAAGACGTCCTGTGAGAATATCTGTCAGTCTGTGGATCTCGTTTTTGTTAAGCGTTAAGATTTGCTTAGTTTTATCTTCATTTGGATATCCCCATAATATATTTCTGTTCTTTCCAGTTCCGTTGTTATTCCAAAGATTTTTTGTGGATTTCTTTCGCTCATGACCAGAGATGGTCCGTCAGAAACAGTGACACAAATGACATACAGTTCCGACGTATAATACATACGTCAGAAACGTCGAAACCCAAAACCATTAAGGGCTAAGCAGAATGGCGTTTAACGATTTTATATTTTTCACCACACTGTGGTACAGGGTATTATGTCTTTGTGCATATGTTTGTAACAGGCAAAAGGAAACGATATAGACCCATAGTTCCTTTTGAGAATATGCATATAATCACTTTATAAGTCCGTCTGTCTATCCATGTTAAATTGTAAACAAAGTTCAGGTCGCATTTATTATCCGAATGAGATTAATAAAGTTCGATTTGTGTTTTACCTCTCAATATATCTCACAAAAAAAATCGAAGGGAGATAAAAATGTAAGTATGGTTTTTCAAATATAAATCGAAATAGGAATAAATAAATTAATTATTTGTAGGTCGAAGACAAATAAAACCCAATTGCAGCATTTTGTGTCAGTTTTGAAATTACATCCTGACATTTTACGTGGAAACAGTCACCACCTCGTTGTGCCAAGTAACGCGGCACTCACTTTGGTAATCGTTGGAATTCCAGACTTGTTTTTCCTTGTAGGAGTATGTTGCGCCAAAACTTCCAACATGTATTATAATGCTGGTTTGCTTACCCGGTAGTAATTTTGAATCTATTGGGAAATAAATATCAGATGTTTCAATTATTTTTAACTTGGAACTATCTCGCAATTGTCATCTTGACAATATTGTAGAAGTTTTTTGTTGCTCTCTGAAAAAAACCTACAGTTTATTAAAAAGAGATGCCATATTCCAAAAATTTTACTCTTATATCTTCTACGATTGGAGGATTTTTCTCTCGAGAGAAATGCAGTCTGCCCAATCACCAAAATGTGGTGATTGGGCAGACTGTGGAAAAAATTCATTTCGGGGCCTCCCCCTCTGGCTACGTCGCTGGCTCAGTTTGATGTATGAAAAGTTTTGTTGAAATCGGTTCAGATTTAAATATAGTTCCCATATATATTTTCATTTATTGTTATTGTCAAAGATATATGGATAAGAACCCATATTCAATTAGCGAGAAGAAACTCCTTCAGATTAAAAACACCTAAAGATTAAATTGAATACCAAAAGTCTGATGAGGTTTATGGCATTTCCATAAATGAAAATGTTCATCGTGTTGTCAGTCATCAGGACAGAAATGATCGACACTTTGGTTCAACATAAGATTTTATAAAAATAAAAAGAATGTACATAATTAATTACAAATTAATATTTTATTTAATATTATCTAAAATAATTAACAATGGAATTTTAAATTAAACCAAAATATAGATGCCCAATAGGGCCAACATTAAAGAAATAGGTGCAGATAAATGTTTGGCGTTATTATTCTTCTTCTCTTTGCCATAAACTCCAGTTTTCGTTGAGAGGACATAAACTTGGGGTGATTCTACACTTGGAGTTCCACTTGCAGGTTGCTGTGATGGATAGTTGGCAATTTGTATTGGCGGAGATACAACATTTGTCTGAGGAATGGGATTCAATGGAACCAAAGAAGGTTGGTTATTTTGCACATGCTGATTAATATCTACGTATGGTTGCTGCTGGACATGGGTAATAATAGGAACCAGGTTCGAAGGTGGCTGGATATTTTGTACAGCCACAGGGGGTGAAGATGTTACCACCTCTTGATTATGTTGATTTTCATGGGAAATGGGCGGTGGTGTCACAAAACTAATGTTTGATGAATATGTGGGTGTAACTAGTGTCAAGTTTGGCAAATTTTGACTATTATCAAAATTAAGGTTAGGATAGAGATTTGTTTCTGGTTGTGTATTGCTAATCGGAGCGGGATATGTAACATTCACTACCATTGGTGGACTAAATACAACTGGCGATGGCGACATGGAAACCACATGTGTTGCTGGTGTCAATACTGGTGGTGGCTGCGGTTGCTGTTGTTGATAACCTGTTAGTATGGGTACAGTTTGAACTGGAGTTGGAGCTAATGGCAGAGCAGGTTGCAATACCTGATTTGTGGGTTGCACAATAATTGGTTGCTGTACACCTGGTGGACATATTAATTGTTCCGTTTCTATAAAGAGTCTCGGATCATGGGCATCCGGAGCCTTTATAACTTGTTTATAACACCCGTTCGGTAGTGTTTCACGCCGATCGATAATTGTTGGTGGATTGGCAATGTACTGCTTATTTTCTTCAGCGGGTTTATTACGATTATTCAGATAATTGCCGAGTGCCATACCAGCCATACCGCCAGCTAAACCACCAGCAAATGAGCCTGAAATATATGGAACAAATGAGAGAATAATTATTCATATTATAAATCTCAGAATTTTTGGGACCACATAAGCTGGAGGGTATATTAAAATAGTCAAAATATTCCTTGCGGATCCCATACAGTATGTCAATTCTTGACCGGAATAAAATGCAAGTCATTTCACAATAGATATCCTATTATTAAGGAAAAGCCGACATTAAAATATTTAGTTTCATAGAAATACGGTATTTTTAAGGTTCTAGCAGCATTTTCCGAGTTCATGGAGGGTTAAAAACATCTGTACAGTAAATTTTAGTATGACCCCAAAACGAGGACATATATATAAATGTATTTGAACGATTTTTTAACTGATGGATAACAAACTTCGTCACAGAAAATTGTCAACATAGGTTAACGTTTTGGTCCTAGAAGCATTTTCTGATTTCTGGGTTGTTGGTTTGTAAAAAAACCTTTTCGCAGAAAACATTCAACAAGGGTCCACGTTTTAATATAGTACCCATATAACAGTTTCGCCACATTTTCATTTGACTATTTGTGGAATTGAAAATAATCTGATTATTTTCAACATAGTTCCATGCTATGATTTATCACCCGTGTGAAGGACCCGTGCCATATTGGGTATTTTGATTGTACTAGGAGAACTATCCAATCGAAGTGAATGTAATTTGCCATTCCACGTTCTTTTTATACCCTTCACCACACTGTGGTACAGGGTATTATGTCTTTGTGCATATGTTTGTAACAGGCAAAAGTAAACGAGATAGACACATTGTTCCTTTTGAGAATATGCATAGAATCACTTTCTAAGTCGATTTATGCATGTCCGTCCGTCTGTCTGTCTGTCCATGTAAAATTGTAAACAAAGTACAGGTCGCATTTATGATCCGAATTGGATGAAATTTGGCATAGGTCACTTATTTGGCCCAAGGACGAACCCTATTGAAATTGGGAAAAATCGGTTCAGATTTAGATATAGCTCCCATATATACATTTAACCGATTTAATGTAAACGGTCCCTATATATCTTTCGATTTGCACGAAATTTGGTACAGCCTAATCATTTAGGTCTCGAACCAGTGAGCGGAGCAGTATAGTCGGACGGGGCCGACCATACGATACCCTACACAACTACCACGGAAATCAAACTTTCTGCGGATGTTTATTCCTAGCCTGGGCAATATTTCGTGATAGTTGCACCCTCTTGCCCGATTAGAGGTAAACAACACCTCTTCCTTACACTGACATATTTCCGAATATTACGAGTATTCAGTACAGTTATTGTCCAGATTCCTTTCACCGTGGGTTGTGTTGTGATGTTCGGCTTTCATTTGTGGTCTATAGGTCGACTCGAAAATAACACAAAAAATTAAGTTTTCGGTCCACTTCATTCGAAAATTATTATCTGATCATCACCGAAAAGGTACCACATAATTTTCCGTATTTTGATGGCCCCAGGCGTATTTTGAAAACGAAGTGGCTGCAATTTGGTATTTCGGATTCTTGGAGTGAGAACAATTTTTCCGCAGAACATATTCAATATAGATCCATGTTTTGATATATCCCTTAAATAATGGTTCGGCCAAAATTGACACATGATAGTCCTTGACACATTTCCTTTCTAGATTGTTGGTGGATAAGAACGACTTTGCAGATTATGTTTAATATGGAACCAGATTTTGGTATGACAGTACAGTCCTAATTGCTGGCATTTTGAAGGTATTATCTGCTTTACTTTAATTTGGCATTCCGGGTTTATGGTGAGTAAAAACTTATCTGCAGACATTTTATGCATTTTGTATGCCCTCCTCATAGTAGAGGGTTCGGCACGGAAAGCGAAGAGGACTATACCAGAACATCAGAAACACCAGCCATAGAACAGTACTGGTAGATCTTGACCAATGAAAACCCTTTCGATGATACCAAATGTTTATTAATCAGTTCTATAAACGCCAATACGAAGTTCAACCCGTATATCGTAAATCCAGAATTTCCCAACGACGAAACTATTTAAAATATTATCTCCGGTATTCCAAGATTTCCACTTTGCTACTCATCGTGACGGAAATCCACAGCCATTTTATTTAAGCAAAATGTGCTAAACTAGGAGAAGTACTCATACTTGTTAGATCTCATAATACCCATCGCAACTTAGGAACATCAGCCAGACAAGGCAAGCAAGTACAGTCGCCTCGAATTTCACCCATTCGAATAGACACCCATTTCGAATTGTTTCTACCAACCTAATACAGTGCAACCTGTTCTAATAGCCATCATATACCGGAATCGAAAAGAAGAAAACTCAATATATAATAGCTACAGGAAATCGTAAGAACTCGTATCTCTCAAAAAAAGGTTTGAGATATTTTTTAACACACCTGTATGTTATATAAATCCCTTAAGATATAAAATCACTCGGACTTTCGATATCGATTACAATAATCATTTTTTAAACACGTGAAGTAGATCTTTATTTACTTACCTAAAGCAGTTTTACCCGATTTCCATTTTCGTTGAGGTGAGCATTGCACCATCGATACATTTATCAGTAATTGGAAAACAATCACTGTTAAAATCCCAGACAAAAGTTTGGAATTAAATGAAACCATATTTTTTTACAAAATATTTATTATCGGGGAAAATTGTATATTTCTCAACACACACAAATCACTTGGATTTCAAATTTCGTTCTAAATTGTCGGTAACATATTTTTTGTATTTTAGACCCCATGCTTCATTAAATTTGAATATTTACTTTAAAATATTTTTCGTTTATTTACATAAGGAACACTTGTTCATTTTAAATTTTCGAATATTTCCAATGAACTCATTTCGAAGAGTAGTTAGTTGTCACACTTCGTCGTAGAAATGTAAATAAACAACACAAGTGTTTTATATAACCGTAACAAAATATTTTTTGCCTTAAAAAGTTTTATGACCAAATATTGAGTAGTAAGAATGTGTAGATTTTTTTGTTTTGCGTTATTTCTAATTGATGTTGGATTCATAAAAGATTATCTACAACGTAGTAGTTCTAAGGGCATAGAAGTAGCCTACAAAGCACCTAACACTGTTACTAGCATGTGGATAAAAATATTATATTTTTCTATATTTTTAAAATTTGGCCTCAACGTATTGAAATAAGGACGGACCTACATGAAAATGTTTTTATACCCTTCACCACACTGCGGTACAGGGTATTATGTCTTTGCGCAAATGTTTGTAACAGGCAAAAGGAAACGAGATAGACACATGGTTCCTTTGGAGATTATATATAGAATCATGTTTTAAATCGATTTATGCATGTCCGTCCGTCCGACTGTCCATGTTAAATTGTAAACAAAATACAGGTCGCATTTTTGATTTGAATTGCATGAAATTTGGCACAGCTCATTTATTTGGCCCAAGGACAACCCCTATTGAAATTGGGAAAATTCAGTACAGATTTAGATATAGCTCCCATATATATTTTCTTCCGATTTAAGGTAAATAGTGCACCCAAAGTACCTATATATCTTTCGATTTGCACGAAATTTAGCACAGTGTACTAAATTGAGTCTAGAATGAGGTGTGTCAAGTTTCGAGAAAATCGGGTCAGATTTAGATATAGATCCCATATATATTTTTGCCCGATTTTAGGTAAATGGGGCACCAAAGTCCCAATATACCTTTCGATTTGCACGAAATTTTTCATAGGATACTGAATTGAGTCTAGAATGACGTGTGCTAAGTTTCGAGAAAATCGGGTCAGCTTTATATATAGCTTCCATATATATTTTCTTCCTATTTAAGGTAAATGGGGCTCCAAAGTCCCTATATATGTTTCGATTTGCACGAAATTTAACACAGTGTACTAAATTGAGTCTAGAATGATGTCTGCAAAGTTTCGTGAAAATCGGTCCAGATTTAGATATAGCTCCCATATATATATATATATATATATATATATATTCGTCCGATTTTTGGTAAATGGGGCACCAATATCCCTATATACCTTTCGATTTGTACGAAATTTGGCACAGGGTACTGAATTAGATCCAGAATGATGTGTGCTAAGTTTCGTGAAAATCCGTTCACATTTAGATATAGCTCCCATATATATTTTCGTCCGATTTCGTCCCTATATACCTTTCGATTTGCACGAAATTTGGCACAGGGTACTGAATTAGATCCAGAATATCTTTTGATTTGCGCGAAATGTTGCATAGCGTACTGAATTGAGTCTAGAATGACGTGTGCCAAGTTATGAGAAAATCGGATCAGATTTATATATAGCTTCCATATATATATTTTTCGGATTTAAAGTAAATGGGGCTCCAAAGTCCCTATACAACTTTCGATTTGCACGAAATTTGGCATAGAGTACAGAATTAGGTCCAGAATGATGTGTCCTAAGTTTCGTGAAAATCGGGTCAGATTTAGATATAGCTCCAATATATATTTTTGTCCGATTAATATAAATTGTGCACTAAAGATCCAATGTTTGGCCGACCGGCACACAATTTTGTACAATGTTCTGAAGTTACTATAACCTTTCGTGTGTCAAGTTTTCTTGATATTGGTTCAGATTTACATATATCTCCTATATTTACTTTCGTCCAATTTTAAGTAAATGGTGCACTATAGACCCATATAAAATGATCTCTGGCAATTTTCCTTGAAATCGGTTCAGATTTAGATATAGCATCCATACATAATTTCGACCTATTCATGTTGATTGTACACCAAATAATCAATGGGTGTCTGATTGTATAGTGTGTAAAGTTTGCTTTAAGGGGACCCCCCCCATTCTCGGGGTCAAAATTTTTGTTGATATAATTCGAATCTACACTGATTAAAGAATGTCTCTACAAAATTTCAAGTGAAAATCTCAAGAACTCTTGAAGATATAGCCGATTTACTGTGTCAGCATCAAGTGACGGCTGAAGGGCTTCTCAAACTTTAAACGAGTTTTTCTCTAAACATTTTTTTGCGAATGGCGGGCACGATAACTCAAAAACTAATAATCCAATCGGTTCCAAATTTTGCAACGTTTCTCTGAGAGTGTATAGCTCTCGTATGAACTAGGATATAGCCAATCGGTGAAGATCTTCCTTATTTTTATACCCTTCACCACTCTGTGGTACAGGGTATTATGTCTTTGTGCATATGTTTGTAACAGGCAAAAGGAAACGAGATAGACACATGGTTCCTTTTGAGAATATGCATAGAATCACTTTCTGAGTCGATTTATGCATGTCCGTCCGTCCGTCTGTCCGTCTGTCCGTCCGTCTGTCCGTCTGTAGATGTTAAATTGTAAACAAAGTACAGGTCGCATTTATGATCCGATTTGAATGAAATTTGGCACAGGTCACTTATTTGGCCCAAGGACGAACCCTATTGAAATTGGGAAAAATCGGTTCAGATTTAGATATAGCTCCCATATATATATTTAACCGATTTAATGTAAACGGTCCCTATATATCTTTCGATTTGCACGAAATTTGGTACAGCCTAATCATTTAGGTCTAGAATGATGTGTGCCAAGTTTCGTGAAAATCGGTCCAGATTTAGATATAGCTCCCATATATAGTTTCGTCCGATTTCATGTAAATGGTACACCAAAGTCGCTATATATCTTTCGATTTGCACGAAATTTGGCATAACGTACTGAATTGAGCCTAGAAAGATGTCTGCCAAGTTTCAAGAAAATCGGTCCAGATTTCTATATAGCTCCCATATATAGTTTCGTCCGATTTCATGTAAATGATGCACCAAAGTCGCTATATATCTTTCGATTTGCACGAAATTTGGCATAACGTACTGAATTGAGCCTAGAATGATGTCTGCCAAGTTTCGAGAAAATCGGTCCAGATTTAGATATAGCTCCCATATATAGTTTCGTCCAATTTCATGTACATGGTGCACCAAAGTCGCTATATATCTTTCGATTTGCACGAAATTTTGCATAACGTACTGAATTGAGTCTACAATGATGTCTGCCAAGTTTCGTGAAAATCGGTCAAGATTTAGATATAGCTCCCATATATAGTTTCGTCCGATTTCATGTAAATGGTGCACCAAAGTCCCTATATATCTTTCGGTTTGCACGAAATTTGGCATAACGTACTGAATTGAGCCTAGAAAGATGTCTGCCAAATTTCGAGCAAATCGGTCCAGATTTAGATATAGCTCCCATATATAGTTTCGTCCGATTTCATGTAAATGATGCACCAAAGTCGCAATATATCTTTCGATTTGCACGAAATTTGGCATAACGTACTCAATTGAGCCTAGAGCGATGTCTGCCTTTTTTCGTGAAAATCGGTCCAGATTTAGATATAGCTCCCATATATAGTTTCGTCCGATTTCATGTAAATGGTGCACCAAAGTCACTAAATATCTTTCTATTTGTAAGAAATTTGGCATAACGTACTGAATTGAGTCTAGAATGAATGTCTGCCAAGTTTCGAGAAAACCGGTCCAGATTTCTATATAGCTCCCATATATAGTTTCGTCCGATTTCATGTATATGGTTCACCCAAGTCTCTATATATCTTTCGATTTGCACGAATAGTCCTGTAATAGTCCTGTTTAATATACCCATAGTGGTGAAGGGTATCATATAGTCGGCCCCGTCCGACTTTACTACTTTCCTTACTGGTTTAACTTGGTTTTTGGTAAAAAATCGGCGATTTTCCAAAAATATTTTTTCAAAGGTCCACCATTTTGTTAATTTTAGAGCGAAGTCAATAATCCTAGTTCATACGAGAGCCAGACATGTACTCTTTCTAACACCGTTGGAATTTTCGGATTCCGATGTTCCAGTGAGGAGTTATCATGCCCGCCATCAAAAATAAGAACTTTTCTTTAATTATAAAAACCAATAACAAAGCAATAACAAAAATTTTTTGTAAATTATTTTTCTTCTCTTTCAAATCTTCAAATATATATGTGCAAAGTTACAAACCTTAACAAGCATTGGTATTGATTTACCAGCCCATTGAAAATCTTGAAAAATTAAAATCGAGAATGGGGGGGTGGGGTCCCTTAAGTCAATTTTTTCCTTATATTGACATATTTAAATTTTTGGGATTGATTTGATTCAAAAATATTGTTAAGTGGCATCAAATAAATAATAAAAAACATTGTAGAATATATAACGTGATTTGTTTTGAAAACTTTTCTAGAAAACCAAGATTTGTATCAAAAAACGACTCATATGTGCAAAATTGCTAAGCTTATTATTTAAGATTGGATCATAGTATTTATTCTGATCAAGAATATTTACAATTTGTGGGGTCTTCGGAGGATATTTCAAGGTGTTGCAAATGGAATGACATTTTGTTTTACACACTAGTTCCATGTTTGGTCGAGGGAAAAACAATAATGGATCCCACATTGAGATGTTGCAAACGCAAAGCCAAATCTAAAATAACTTCCAAGCCATATGACTGCATTTAGAAACGAATAATATTTACATTTGTTTTCAGTATATGCATAATTAAACGCTGTGTTATAAACAATTATCAAATAATATTCACAAGCACGTTTCAAAAAGTAAATTATGAACAGTTTGGAGTTTTTTCAAAAATCAACAAATCATTTGAAAATGGCAATTCATAAAGGAACATCATATGCCATAATACCGATAGCGGTATTACTAATATTATCATCTCCAGGCATTACATGTAGACCGGAACCCAAATCTGGATTTTGTAGGTTATATTTCCATTCTTTAAAACAATTTAACATATAACATTTTCTCTTCCTTCATTCAGTTGGTGGTATACTTGGTGGTGCTGTTGGTTCTATGCTTGGAAAGGCAATAAGCGATCACACTGGCCACCATACCCATTATCACAGTGTTCCACAAACCACCATCGAAAGACGTGAAACATATTCCAATGGTTGTTACAAACAAGTGGTTAAAGAACCAAACGTGTCAAGTCCTGGTACATTTATTGAAACCGAACAAATGATATGTCCACCAAATGTTGCAGCACCAGTTGTTAGTGTAATGCCACAGCAGCCAAGTGTACCAATTGTTGGAATAATGCCTGCACAGCAACAACAACCACAAGTTACAACGGTCTATCAAACAAATCCATCAATGGTTGTGGGACAATCCACTGCAACAGTTGGTAATCAACCACAAGTTATGGTTCTCTCCAAGAGAACAGGGTCTTATGGAAATCGTGGTAATAGTATTACAAATGCAAATTTATTCATTGTTATTGCCGCAGTTTTTCTATTGCAACTTCATTAGTACATAAAAAATATGTATAAATTTAAATCAGTTAAAATTTTTGAGGCATATATTTTTTTTCAATATGATTTTTTTTATATATGTATAAGACATTGCACTTTATTTCCAATATAAAATACAAAGTGGAACACATCTTTTGGCTTATGACTTTATTGTCACTGAATTTTCTATGCCAGTATTGGGAATTGAATATCGACTAATTAAAATAATTTTATTTGTATACTTTTGAAGACAGCTGTTCGCTTATTTCAACCCATGGTTGATATGACGTGTCTGTATAAACATTGTCAGTAAAGTGAGGGCATAACATCGACTTGACTTTATGATTCATTTTAATATAAATATCTTACCGTATACACATTTACAGCAAATAATATAAAAGATTGCTAAATAAGCGAATTACGGGTAAAAACGTCGTTAATTTCAACAGAGCCTCGACCCTGTGGTTTGCATTCTCCATTCGTTCGGGGCATGCATTTGAAGGCAATATCATTGCAAATTGTCTGGTAGTAAGTTGTTTATGCTCTGATACAATTAAATACCAAATAACTGACACTTTAGTTGGAAAACTGGTCTAGGAACTTCAAAGTATAGACATAATAACTTCAACGTTAAGAACATGGATCTAAGAATATGGACCTTTTACGAAATAACTCTACAAAAAAAGTTTCTTACCCTTCACTTCTGTGGAAAGAGTCAGCTAAAGTACTGAAAAGGGAGCTGGACTTTTATTTGGAAGCTATGTCAAAACTTTACCTATAAATAATTTTTTCTTCAAAAATGATTTTTATCTTCCCAGAACAAGAAATACAAAATTACAATCAATTTAATGAGAAAATGTGGCTAAACCTTAAACATACCGACAAGGGGCATATGTCAAAATATTATATTATAAGTCCATGTTTTTACATGATCACTATAAATTGCTTCTTACATTTTTGAAGAACTATTTCGACAAAGATCCATATTTTTTTACGTATAAGGGTATCGTCTCATGTTTATGAACAACATACATGCTGTAACATAAAAATCATATTCACAAATAATTGTCGATGTTTGTCTATGTCATAACACATCACCCAATAGTATATTTAGGTATTATGAATATTTCGAGCTATTGCAAACGGAATGATAAATTTAAAATACACTCCACATTAAAATGCATACCCAAACTTGGTAAACTCTCAACAGACGAACCGGCTAAAGCTAGAAGCTTCAAATTTTGACTGTGGGTTGTTGTTGGTGAGTTGGCGTGAGAAAGGCTGGGTTTTTGGAAATTCTAACTAGAAGGGTTCGAGAAGTACTAAAATGTACCAAATATGGTACTAGGCGAACGGGACGAGCTAGAATTCTGAAATTTGGAATGTGGGTCTCTGATGGAAAGTTAGAAAGATGTACAAAAGGTTTTTTTTTAATTCGACGTAAAAGGGTACGAAAAGTTCTAAACTGTACTAAATTTAGTTCTATTTGTATACATATTGAACATATATAGCTAGAATCTTGAAATTTTATATGGAAAAAAGGGTGGAAAGTGGTGTTGATGTATGAAAATGGTTTAAGAAATTCGTACTTATGTGTAAAAAAGTACAAAGTGGTACTAAATTTGGTACTAATTGCATTTAGTTGAGCGTATAGAGATGGAATCCAGAAAATAGGAATTAGTATTACTATTAGAGTACAGGATTGTGGTAGCTTTAAAAAATCGAACTTATGTGTATGAAAAGTGCTAAATTGTACTAAATTTGGTGCAAGTTGGATTTATGTGTACGAAAACAAGAGTCTTGAAATTGGCATTTAAAATAACTGCTGAAGTGTAGGATTGAAGTAGTTTTGAAAATTCGTATTTATTGATAGGAAAAGTACTAAATGGTACTAAATTTAGTACAATTTGGATTTTTGGGAGAACGGATAAAGCTGAAATCTGAAATTTGGGATTAATATTGCTGTTGAAGATTGAGGTATAGAGACATCTTTTTAAATACGTATTTATTTGTACGAAAAGTACTAAACGGCACTAAATTTGGTAATTTTGATTTGGATGAATGGAGAGAGCTGGAACCCTAAAATTTGGAATAATGCTTGCTGTTGGAATATAAAATTGAGATATGGAAGCATAGAACTTGTGTGTACTAAATGGTACTATATTTTGTACAACTTGATTATGTGTGATCGGATAGAGCTGGTCTCCAAAATTTTTGAATTAAAATTACTGTTGAAGTGTAGGATTCATATACTTTAGGAAATTCTTAATTATAGAAACAAAAAGTACTAAATGGTACCAAATAGTTTTCTAAAATGTTCAGTTAATATTACAGTTGGAGTGCAGGATTGAGATATGTCGGCAGTTTTGAAAATTCGTCATTATGTACAAAGTTAGGTACAATTTAAATTTGAGTGAACGGATTTTCCATCTATCCGTTCACTCAAATTTAAATTGTACCTAACCTAAATTGGAATGAAAATTACAGAACTTAGTTAGTATTGGAATTTTGTACTTATGGATACGAGAAGCACTAAATGGTTCTAAATATGGTACAATTCGTTTTTTGTGAGCGGGAATCCAAAAATTTGGAATTAAAATTAAGTTTGGAGTGTAGGATAAGATATGGAGATAGTTTTGAAAATGCTTAAATATGTGTACTAAATGGTATTAAGTTTTGATACAATTTATATTTGAGTGAAAGGATAGAGATGGAAAACTTATATTTGAAAATAAAATTACTGTTATAGCACAGAATGGAGACAGTAGTACTAAATATGGCACAATTTGGATCTATGTGAACAGATAGGGCTGGGATCCTGAAATTTATGATTGAAATTACTGTTGCAGTGTGGAATTGGATTTGGATGTTGGTAAACGGATAGAGCTGGAATCTTTAAATGTGGGCTTAAGTATATTATTGGAGTGCATGACTGAGGTAGTTTTGGAAATTCGTACTTAATTAGTACAATTTGGACTTTGGTGAACGGCAGAACTCGAATCCTGAAATTTGCAACTTAGGTTACTGTGGGAGTGTAGGAAATGTACAGAATGGTACGAAATTTAGTGAACTGATAGAGCTGGAATTCTTACATCTGGACATACGATTACTATTTGAAAGCAGGTTTGGAATATTGACATAGGTTTGGAATATGGGTACGAAAAGCACAGAATGGTACCAAATCTATTTGAAAGCAGGATTGTGGTATATTTGGAAATTTGTACGAAAAATACTAAATTTGGTACAATTTCAATTCAATTCAATTTTATTTCATAAACGAGAACCTAGCCCAAAGGGCCATGAGCGATTCCAAAAACTTCATTACATGGACTACTCCAAATTTGGACTTTGGTGGAATTAAGATTACTGTTAGAGTGTGGGATTGATGTAGTTTTAGAAATTCTTACGTATGAGTATGAAAAGTACTAATTTTGGAACAATTTGGATTTGGTTGAAGCCTGAGATTTGGAATTTAGATTACTGTTAATCTAAGTATTGACCTATGTAAAAAACTTTGGAGACACGAATTTATGTGTACGAATAGTAAATAGAATAGAAAATGCATTAAATTTGGATTTTGGTAACGGAGAGAACTGGAAACGTAAAATGTAGAATGTGGGTAACTGACGGAATGTTAGAAAGACGTACCAAAGGGTTTTTGTTACTAACTGTTACTAAATTAAGTTGTGTGTGGTATGGAGGTAGTTTTGAAAATGCAAATGTGTATTTACTTGCTAAAATATATAATTGGAATTCTGATCAATTTTTAATCTATTTAATGGAGATAAGAAAGAGATTTCGGAAAATAGTGTTTATGTGTATGAACTAAATGTACTAAATATGAACTAAATGTACTGAGTATGTACTAAATAGTAATAAACTTGATATTAGATGTAGGAATAGAGATGGAATTCAGAACAATAGTACAACAAATTATACGGTGTTCACAATTTCCATATGAAATATATATATATATATATATTTTTTTTTTGTATTCCCTTTCCGCATACGAAGTAGCGGGCACATTGCTAGTGTAAATACATAAATTTGGCGAAAGCAGAGACATTACGATTTAAGGGAACTTAATTGGAAGGGCTACACACAGTAGCGATTTGATAAGGCCCATAAATGTTATTGTTTTGCAATATATAAGAAAACACCATATATTGTTCTATAAAACGGTTCTGCTTCTAACTCGAGGTTCAAAAATGCTGCGACGTGTACAAGTTATGTTCATAGTGATGACGGGTATAGGTGAGTAGTTTTGGTTGAAGATGTGTAGCGTGTCATGTGAACCATTACAACATGCCGGTCAAATATTATCCACCATTGAAGCGGCTATACCACACAGATCTCAATTGAGACAAAATTGCTTTTGTTCCGATAGTTCCTGCTATCGGGGTCGGGTGTTCTATGAGGATTGCATTCTGTATTCTAGAACTGTTTCCTCAACTACATCAGTGAGAATACGATTCAAATCTACCATCGGACCTCTCTCTCCATCTTCCAGTAAAATGCTGAATCTCTGATACCGGATTTCACCTAACATACCACGATCCTATATACGATCTTTCAGAAAGAGGATCGAGTAGTAACTGTGTGTCTGAACTAATTGTATTCAAACTTTTCGCCAATATTAACGTTCAAAACAGTGAAATCAAAACCAGTTCTGGAGTTTATTAAGAATTTCTCGCATCACGAAGTAGTAAAAAATACCACGTACTTAATGGGAAACACAACCCTAAAAATTAATTTTATAATATCATGCTATCCGATTTGAACCAAACTTTGCACAAACTATTATCTTTACCAAGCCTAACCAAACTTTGCACAACCTATTATATTTATGAAGCGTAGATAAATTCCGAAGATGGGACCCAAAAATGATCAACATTTTCAATATTTACAAATCCAATATTAGGCCTGTGTGTAGCTCCGAAGACCTCCGCAAAACATACGCTGAGGGTATATATCTGCCGGCAATACCGACTGACATTTTATTTTTTACTTGTTGTAATTAACTGAATTCGATGGCGAACCATATTTCCGATCACTGGAACAACTGATTCCAAAAATGTTAACGGCTCTGTTTGGCTCTGATATGAACAAAAATTAACAAAATGGCGAACATGTGGAGTTGGTTTTTCGGAAATAACCTATTTTCGTTCATAAGCCATGTTAGAAAATAAGGAAGATCTTTACCGATTACATTTTTTATGTCTTTGGAATTTTTTAAAAAGCCAAACCTCCAATAAATAAAAATTGATAATATAAAACCAGTGAGCGGAGCAATATAGTCGGACGGGGCCGACCATATGATACCCTACACAACTTCCACGAAAATCTAACTTTCTGTGGTTATATATTCGGAGCATGGAAAATATTTCGCTATATTTACACCCTCTTGACCGACTAAAGGTCAACAAATATTACTAATATTCAGTAAATCCCTTCTAATTACTTGTCCAGATTCCCTTCACTGTGGGTTGTGTTATGATGTTCGACTTTCAATTGTGGACTATATGTGGACTAGAAAAAACACAACAAATTAAGTTTTCGGTCCACCTCATCCCAATATTATTATCTGATCATCACCGAAAATTATAGGCGTTATCCTTGACCTTTCCTAGATCCTCATGAAAATTTTTAAAGCGATCCGCGCTGTATTTCCGCCTCCAGTGTGGTAATGTGTTACTAAATAATATCTGAGTACGTAAGCACCTGTAAATATTTAAATGTAACTCCCGCATCCGAGTACATACGACAATATAATTGGTATCAATTTAAAGGTCAACCACTCCTCTTGGATATGCTATCAACTTCTCGGCTCTATGTCATTCAGGAGTAAATGTATACGCTATAGAATACAAATTTTGTCATTTTTCACACAAAAGTCAGGGTCCATTTGGCCCGTTAAATATTGACCGATCTTTATCAAAACAGGCATGCTTATTCTTTGGCACAATGCCCTTCTCCATGTAGAAATTCGCGGTGTTTTGGCCATAATTGCGGCCTCTAGAGCGACCAGAAAACCAGACAAAAATTTAGTTGTTGGTCCATTTCATCCCCTAAACATTAACCGATCTTTACCAAAAACAATAGGGGTCTTCATTGGCCAAAACCCATCCTACATGCAAAATTTCGTGAAGATTGGTCCATAACTGCGGCCTGTATCGTGTTTACAAATTATAATGGACAGACGGACGGACGGACACACATGTCTAGATCGACTCAGCTAGTCGAGATATGACGATCGGTATACTTACAGGTGGGTATAGGACCAATATTTCGCGGCGTTACATACATCCATACATTTCATCCAAATCGGATCATAAATGCGACCTGTACTTTGTTAACAAAAATACATGGACGGACATGCATAAATCGACTCAGAAAGTGATTCTATGCATATTCTCAAAAGGAACCATGTGTCTATCTCGTTTCCTCTTGCCTGTTACAAACATATGCACAAAGCCATAATACTCTGTACCACAGTGTGGTGAAGGGTATAAAAAGAAAATGTAGCGTAAAGAGAAATGCGAAGATATTCGGTACTCTATGCTTCATTATATTTGGCATTCCGGATTTCTGGTGAATGCAACACTTATTTTCAGAAAGTTTTTATTGGTTCATGATTTTATCATCGTTCCCATACAAGGCTTTTTGGGCACGTTTTCTAACCTCTACTAACTGACATAGTCACTATTTTAAGCAATTTTGAACACATTGTAAAGGGAATAAAAAGGTCGGCCACCTCCCAGAACTTAACGATGTTTTTACGTGTTTTTCCTAATTATTTTGTTTCCTTAGTTTCGTTATGTTTGCTATCGAAGGCCATATAGCAATTAAAAATCGGTGTTATGGGTTTTTGTCAAGAAAATAGATTTCTGCGACGTACATATATGTCAAGAATTTTTTAATGAAAAATATAACTGTGCCGTTATATGATGTCTATACGAATGAGTGTGTCAATTTCTGGAGAAATTCGCCGTTTATCATGTAATAAAAATACATCTATTGTACGAACAAATATTACATTGCTGTAACATCTGTTCATCTAAGCAAACAGTTCTGGCTGATGTGTAAATATTGAAAGCAAATAAGGAAACTATTTACTACGATCTAAAATATTATTGTAGAAATTATATCGATTTAGTTCAATGCAAAACTATCAACAGGAACTGTGCGGCATTCGCAAAATTATTGAATATAATTAAAAAATATGTTCCGTAAAATACCATCACATTTAACAAAATATTTCCTAATTGTTGTTGTAATGCTGCTCAAAATTCACAACATTCATTGTGGACCACAAGTAGGTAGGTATCGTCCTTCTCAAATTATTAATTAATTTGCATTAATATTTAAAGTTGTTACAGTTGCCAGCAATCGGACACATCAACATATTATTGTACCTGCAACCATAATTGAACGCAATGAACCCTTACCGAATGGTTGTTACAATCAAACCATTAGAGAACCAGATCACAGCGATTTAAGTCGTTTTATTTACACGGAACAATTGATATGTCCACCAGGTGTAAATATGACAGCTATGACTCAACAACATAACACAAGACCTCAGACAATTTCCGGTCCGGCTCACATTCCTGCACCAGAATATGGAAAACCATATTATGTTCTACAACCAATACCGGTAATGCCGAATTCGTCAATTCCCGTCAATAATCAGTCATATCCTGTTCACAGTACAACGTCAACAGCCATATGGCCAGCTGCGATGCCACCCCGACCCAATGCCACAGACAAGCCGAACACAGTACCATCACAGGTTTTGATTTTAACTCAGAAAACCGGTCACTATGCCAAAAATCGCAAAGTTAATGATGGTAATCATTTGTTAATCGGAAAGATATATATTGGTGTGCTCTTGTTTTTATTGTTAATATGTATGTAAATAAATTTCCATTGTAAATGGAATTTAAATTAATTTGAAATTTCAGCGAATAATAAAAAAGTAGGAGCTGCAACTAACATAGCCCAAACTTGATTATAACAGTCGGAATGTAAACTATCGTACACTGCCGACTACATTATACCTTTTACAACCTTGAGTATTTACAAGAGATGCTCCTAAAATTTGTATTGTAATCTACATTTAGATGCGAATGCATCCTCTTCGCTGTGGTTCTTCAAGATAACCAGACACAAATCTGGTCATTATGATCGAATCGATCTGTATACCTTTGAAGGTCCTTCTGTTGTGAGTGACATAGACTGCTGTAAATGGGCAGCAACGACGGCTTACCAGTATGGGTGAAGAGTTTGCGATAACTGATGCGAAGACACTGCACCTCTCTTTAGGGCGTTTCTGGGATTGGACGGAACGACACGTGAACCATGAGTACCGAATGAACTACTAGATGACTTCAGGGCAAGGTGAATACATGAATGAGCAGCGTCAATGGCGTATACGGTGAAAAAACATGCCCCAAATGTCGATTAATGGTCGGCAAATACTTACTTACTTACTTAGCTGGCTTGTTACAGAACGGTTGTTCCATAAGCCGAGCTTAAAAAAGATTTCCAAGCGCGTCGGTCTTGTGCGCAAGTCCACCAATTTGGAAGACCACGTTCCAAGATGTTGTTTTCTACTTGGTCTTTCCATCTAATTCGTGGCCTTCCCCTTCTACGGGAACCATCAGTAGGTTCATTTTTATATACCTTTTGAGCTGGGGCATTCTCATTCATCCGCACAACATGGCCTAGCCACCGTAGTCGCTGCAGCTCTATACGACTGACTATGTCGATGTCCGCGTATAAATGGTAAAGCTCGTGGTTCATTCGACGCCGATATTCACCGTCGACGAAGATCGGCCCGTAGATCTTTCGGAGAATTTTTCTTTCAAACACCCCAAGAGCTGCCTCATCTGCTTGCGCAAGTACCCATGCTTCAGATCCATATAATAGCACGGGTAGTATCAGTGTCTTGTAAAGTGTGAGTTTGGTCTGGCGGGAGGTGGCCTTGTTTCTAAACTGCTTACTTAGACCATAGTAGCATCTGTTGGCCATCACAATCCTTCTCCGAATTTCAAAACTGATGTCATTCGTTTTATTTATGGCGGTACCAAGGTATATAAAGTCTGTAACTACCTCGAAGCTGTAGTTCTCAAGTTCCACAGTTGGTCCGAGTCCACTGGACGTCTTGCGCGTTGATACCATCAGCTTGGTTTTCTCGCCGTTTACTGCCAGACCCACTTTGGCAGACTCCTTTTCAATTTGTTCAAAGGTGGCTGTTACCGCTCGCAATGTTCGACCCATTATATCGATGTCATCGGCGTAGGCGAGTAACATGCGTTGTTTGGTGTACAGAGTGTCACTTACTTAGCTGGCTTGTTACAGAACGGTTGTTCCATAAGCCGAGCTTAAAAAAGATTTCCAAGCGCGTCGGTCTTGTGCGCAAGTCCACCAATTTGGAAGACCACGTTCCAAGATGTTGTTTTCTACTTGGTCTTTCCATCTAATTCGTGGCCTTCCCCTTCTACGGGAAGGGGAACGGAACGACACGTGAACCATAAGTACCGAATGAACTACTAGAGGACTCCAGGCCAAGGTGAATACATGGATGAGCAGCGTCAATGACGTATACGGTAAAAAAACATGCCCAAAATGTCGATTAATGGTCGGCAAATACTTACTTAGCTGGCTTGTTACAGAACGGTTGTTCCATAAGCCGAGCTTAAAAAGATTTCCAAGCGCGTCGGTCTTGTGCGCAAGTCCACCAATTTGGAAGACCACGTTCCAAGATGTTGTTTTCTACTTGGTCTTTCCATCTAATTCGTGGCCTTCCCCTTCTACGGGAACCATCAGTAGGCTCATTTTTATATGCCTTTTGAGCTGGGGCATTCTCATTCATCCGCACAACATGGCCTAGCCACCGTAGTCGCTGCAGCTCTATACGACTGACTATGTCGATGTCCGCGTATAAATGGTAAAGCTCGTGGTTCATTCGACGCCGATATTCACCGTCGACGAAGATCGACCCGTAGATCTTTCGGAGAATTTTTCTTTCAAACACCCCAAGAGCTGCCTCATCTGCTTGCGCAAGTACCCATGCTTCTGATCCATATAATAGCACGGGTAGTATCAGTGTCTTGTAAAGTGTGAGTTTGGTCTGGCGGGAGGTGGCCTTGTTTCTAAACTGCTTACTTAGACCATAGTAGCATCTGTTGGCCATCACAATCCTTCTCCGAATTTCAAAACTGATGTCATTCGTTTTATTTATGGCGGTACCAAGGTATATAAAGTCTTTAACTACCTCGAAGCTGTAGTTCTCAAGTTCCACAGTTGGTCCGAGTCCACTGGACGTCTTGCGCGTTGATATCATCAGCTTGTTTTTCTCGCCGTTTACTGCCAGACCCACTTTGGCAGACTCCTTTTCAATTTGTTCAAAGGTGGCTGTTACCGCTCGCAATGTTCGACCCATTATATCGATGTCATCGGCGTAGGCGAGTAACATGCGTTGTTTGGTGTACAGAGTGTCATTTCTGTTCACCTTTGTGTCTCGTATGACCTTTTCCAGTAGGATGTTAAAAAGATCACACGACAAACTGTCACCTTGTCTGAATCCTCGTTCGGTATTGAAGGGCTCGATAGGTCCTTTCCTACTTTAACTGCTGACCTTGTGCCACTTAAAGTTATCCTGCATAGCCGTATTAATTTTGCAGGAATGCCGAACGCAGACATGGCTTTAAACACCTCTGAACGGATAGGGCTGTCGAATGCGGCTTTATAGTCGACAAATAGGTGGTATGTGTCGATGTGTTTTTCGTGGGTCTTTTCCAGGATTTGGCGCAGAGTGAAAATCTGGTCAATGGTGGATTTGCCAGGTCTGAAGCCGCATTGGTATGGTCCGATGATGTCATTGACCATTGGCTTCAATCGTTCACACAGCACACTGGATAGCACTTTATATGCGATGGGAAGGAGACTTATTCCTCTATAGTTGGCACATATCGTCTTGTCTCCTTTTTTGTGCACGGGACACAGGATGCTGAGGTTCCAATCATTGGGCATGCATTCATCTAGCCAAATTGTGCTAATCAGCTGGTGCATGCTCCTGACCAGCATCTGGCCACCAGTCTTGAATAGTTCGGCTGGTAACCCATCGGCTCCTGCTGCTTTGTTGTTCTTGAGCCGATTAATTGCCTTTATGACCGACCTCATCTTGGCTAGGTGGTATACACTCTATACCATCATCTCTTATTGGTTCTGGGGTATCTTCTTCATCGCCATTATTTGATACTAGAAGCTTTTCGAAATGCTCCTTCCAGATCCTCAACACGCTGTCTGTATCTGTCACCAGGTTTCCTTCTTCATCTCTACAGGAGGCAAATGAGAATCTAAAATTTTATACTGGAGCTGATATTTTGAATTAGATTGACATGTTTACCTTTTCATAGTACCTCTGTAATTACATAAACCTTTATATAGAATTCTGATCTACGATCTGGGCTGTTACAAAGTAATGATTCGAATTGATATTCGCTCCTCGTATCGATCGAACGTCTGAAACACTGGGTGAATGCCTTCCGTCTATCACAAGATGATTAATTTGATTTCACGTTGCTTGATCGGGAGAAAGCCAGGCGGCCTTGTGTATATCAAAATGCTTGAATCTGGTGCTGCTAACTACCATGTTTTTGCTAAAGCGAAGTCATGCAACCTCTTGTCGTTGTCGGATTTACCTTCCGAGTTTTGCATTTAAATCCCCTAGCAGAATTTTAATGTAATGGCCAGGGCAGCGGTCATATGCTGTTTCTAGGCCTTCGTAAAATATGTTCTTGGTCTGCTCATCTTTGTCTTCTTGTCTAAGACTGATGTAGACGAACTGATGACTGGGTCTTATATTCTCCTGTCAACCATTAATCCGCAGTCAAATTTATGTCTCTTTTCATGGCATCTACAATACAGTCAGAGATTATCCGTCAGAATAAGTGACGTAAGTGACATACATTTCCGACGTATAATACATACGCAGAAACGTCGGATTCACGATCTTATTATTGACCACGCCATTTACTTCTACTCTAACTTAATAGCATTCCTATATATTCACCCCATTTCCTGCAAGGACGTCTTTTACTTAAATCACTTCGATAGGAAATTTCGTTTACAGCTTTAAATAGGTAGTACCGATATTTACTCTGATCTAGAATATATGGTCTTCGACGAACATAACAACATTAATATACCCTCACTGTATATGGGAAGGGATCCCTTCAAATCAAATCCCTTCTGAGCCTGGGCAATATTTCGTGATATTTGCACCCTTTTTGCCGATTATAGATCAACAACTTCACTTTCTAACCCTGACATATTTTCCAAAATGTTCTTGAAGTGAATTGGTCACTTTAGGTTTTTGTTAATTTGATCCTCGGAATATTGACCGATCATCATCTAAACAGCCGCTCTAAGTATTTGGTCAGATCCCCTTCACCTTGTAAAATATGTGATGTTCTGCTATAATAATTGCCTCTAAAACGACTACAAAATCTTACAAAATTAAAGTTTTCTGTTCATTGCACCCCCTGAATGAAATCTCAACTTCCCCGAAAACTATAGGCGTCGTCCTTGACCATAATCCGAACTTCATGTACAATTTCAAAGCGTATATGTCCTTCAGGAGCAAGTATACATGCCCCAGAATAAAGATTTTGTAATTTTTCACACAAAAGTCAGGGTTCATTTGACCCGCTAAATATTGACCGATCTTTATCAAAACAGGCATGCTTATTCTTTGGTCCGATCTCCTTCTCCATGCAAAAATTCGGGGTGTTTGGGCTATAATTGCGGTCTCTGGAGCGACCAGAAAAACCGACAAAAATAAAGTTTTTGGTCCATTTCATCCCCTAAATATTAATCGATCTTTTACAAAAACAACAGGGGTCTTCATTGGCCAGAACCCATCCTACATGCAAAATTTCGTGAAGATTGGTTCATAACTGTGGCCTGTATCGTGTTTACAAATTATAATGGACAGACGGACGGACGGACATGTCTATATCGACTCAGCTAGTCGAGATATGACGATCGCTATACTTAAAGGTGGGTCTAGGACCAACCCTGACAACATAGTTGTGTAGGGTATAAATATCATCAACATAAATTATCGAACTATATTGTTCGCTTCTAAACCTAATCTCCTGTACCATTGTATACTGTAGGATATAATTACAATAGTACTTCATTACCCAACACTGGCTCGATAACCGCTAAAAAGAACCAAAATTGTTGCTTAATTACAAGCTTTAAGTGGATACATCTTTCTTTACCACTTTGTTCCCCAGAACAATTTCAAAATTAAAATTCCTTCATCAACATCAGCACATAACATACATACATGTAATTGTAAGTATTTGTGT
>NW_026883142.1:0-45428 GCF_032173495.1 Musca vetustissima
ACCGATAGACGCCAAAACCGCTGAACAAACCTTAATGAGATTTACACTGTTTGTCGGGGCATGCCCTGAAAGTAACATAGGCTATATAAACTTTTAAAATTTCGCGTGGATGCGGAGTTATAGCATCTATAGTAAACATACCACAAAATTTCTGAACATGTAATATGCGTTTATCTTAAGAACGGTTGCAGATACCGTTTTCAAAATTTGCCTGAATAACGAAGGTGTGAATACACACCACACATACAAAAATGAGCCTGGTACGATCAACGGAAAATTCACTTTTTACTGCATTTTAAAAATCAGCATATTGAAAATTAAAATTATTTTGTTTCTAGACTCTAAAAATGCAGAAAAGATTTGACTGAGATTTTCACAGAACGTCATAACATGCTCTAGGAATAACATATGCTATATAAACTTCTTAGATTTCCCGGTGATGCGTAATCATAACTCAAAATTGTGTAAAATTGAAAAAAATTGATTGACATAATTTTCCATTTTGTCACTTTGTGAAAACATGTTTATTTTAAACAAAATTTTACTTTGATTTCAAAAAAAAAAAAAAAAACTTGTGCATTTTAATTATAAATCGTTTTATCATGGAGGTGGTCGATTATGTAAAATTGATAAAAAGTCTTGGCATTATAATTTTTTAAATTGTTGTTACTTACGATGTTATAGCATCGAACGTAATCATAACTCAAAATTGTGTAAAATTGAAAAAAAAATTGATTGACATAATTTTCCATTTTGTCACTTTGTGAAAACATGTTTATTTTAAACAAAATTTTACTTGGATTTCAAAAAAAAAAAACTTGTGCATTTTAATTATAAATCGTTTTATCATGGAGGTGGTCGATTATGTAAAATTGATAAAAAGTCTTGGCATTATAATTTTTTAAATTGTTGTTACTTTGCGAAAAAAATTGAGTTTCAAGAAAAACAAAATTACCACTACATTTCAAACTTTTTGTAGTGTTAATGCTAACATATAAAAATACCAGGGTTTACCTAATTTTGAAATTAAATTTAGTAAATATTGCCGTATCTAGGATGCTAACTAATTTATTATATCTAATTATACCCTTCAGCACACTGTGTTACAGGGTATTATGTCTTTGTGCAAATGTTTTTAACAGGCAAAAATAATCGAGATAGACCTATGGTTCTCTTTGAGAATATGCAAAGAATCACTTTCTGAGTCGATTTATGCATGTCCGTCCGTCCGCCTGTTCGTCTGTTCATGTTAAATTTTAAACAAAGTACAGGTCGCATTTATGATCCGAATTGGATGAAATTTGGCACAGCTCATTTGTTTGGCCCAAGGACGAACCCTATTGAAATTTGGAAAAATCGGTTCAAAAAAATCAGATTTAAGGTAAATTGTGTACCAAAGTCCCTATATATCTTTCGATTTGCACGAAATTTGGCATATCGTACTAAATTAAGTCTAGAATGATGTGTGCAAAGTTTCGTGAAAAACGGTTCAGATTTAGATATATCTCCTATATATAGCTTCGCCCGATTTTAAGTAAATAGTCCACTAAAGTCCCTGGAAATCTTTGGATTTGCACGAGTTTTGGCATAGCTTACTGAATTAAGTCTAGAATGATGTGTGACAGAATGATTTCGTGACAATCGTCTGATTTAAGGTAAATTGTGTACCAATGTCCCTATATGTCTTTCGATTTGCACGAAATTTGTCATAGCGTACTAAATTAAGGCTACAATAACGTGTGCAAAGTTTCGTGAAAGTCGGTTCAGATTTAGATATAGCTCCATATATATTTCGTCCGTATTTATGTAATTTATGCACCAAAGTCCCTATATATCTTTCGACTTGCACGAATTTTGGTATAGGGTACTGAATTAAGTCTAGAATGATATTGCTAAGCTTCGAGATCCATAGCTTGGCCGATTGCCACAACGTACAGAAGAAATAATAGGATACATATGTAGAATATACCCAAAGTGCTGAAGGGTATCATATAGTCGGCTCAGTCCGACTTTACTATTTTCCTTACTGGTTTTTAATTTGATAACATGAGCAGGGGCAGCGAAGCGCCACGGGTCCCGCTATCTATATATATAAAATAGAAAAAATTTGTTTGTTTGTTTGTATGTTACCGATAGACGCCAAAACCGCTGAACAGATCTTAATGAGATTTACACTGTATGTCGGGGCATGCCCTGAAAATAAAATAGGCTAGATAAACTTTTAAAATTCCGCGTGGATGCGGAGTTATAGCATCAATAGTAAACATACCTCAAAATTTCTGAACATATAATATGCGTTTATCTTAAGAACGGTTACAAATGCCGTTTTAAAAATTTGCCTGAATAACGAAGTTGTGAATACACGCCATCCATACAAAAAATGAGCATGGTACGATCAGTGGAAAATGCACTAACCGTTGCAGTTAAATAATCTACATCTAAAAATAAACAATGTTTCGTTTCTGCACTCAAAAACGCTAAACAGATTTTGCTGAGATCTTCACCACACGTCATGCCATTCGAGGGAAATAATGCAGGCTATAAAAATTTCTAAAATTCCGCGTGGATTTCAAGTTATGGCATTAAAAGTAATTATACTCTTGTACCAATATTCATTTTCTATGCTTCTATCTTAAGAAGGGTTACAGATTCACACTTCAAAATTTGTCTGAGTAGCTTGGTTACAAATTAGCATCATCCCTATAAAAATAGGAGTGGTACAATGGGGGAAATGTACTCTCAATTGTATTTAATTAATCTTAATAAAGAAAATGGAAACTATTTTGGTTGTAGACACAAAAATCGCTTAATAGATTTTTTTTTTAAATTTTTGCAGTAAGTCAGGCCATCCAATGGAAGAAAGAGATAGGCTAGGTATACTTATAAAATTCCGAATTGATGCGTAGTTATCTTAGCTATTAATATATCCTAATTTGAAGAATGCTTATATCTTGAATTAAAACTTTTATAAATGTGTATATGATACTCAGGTAATTACATACACATCCATAAATGATCTGGAATTAAAAATTGGTCCAAATCAAGATTAATAGAATCATAATTTTTGTCCAACTACGTATCATTATCAGTAGCGACAATAACCACACTTCAGTAATGCCGCTAACGTCTGCCGTTTTCCATCTCTCCATTGTCTGGCTCATGCAGATATTGGATTAAAAATTGTGTAAAATGAAAAATATTGACATTTTAGTTTTTACATTTGAGACTTTTTGAATTTCAACAAATCTACTACTATTCTAGAAAATGACTATAAGTTTAATAACAGTATGCATCAGCAATATATGAAAAATATCATCATAGCTGAGCTTAAAACAAAATGTGTCCATTACGTGAAAAATAAAGTTCTGTTGATCAAACGAACATGACTAAAACTATTCATTCGAGAATATGCAGAGGAAATGACTTGAAAAATAAAGTTCTGTTGATCAAACGAACATGACTAAAACTATTCATTCGAGAATATGCAGAGGAATGTTAATAACTTTAGTGGGGACTGTGAAGAGTCCTTCAAAATGAATTGCATTCCAATTTTTTTTAAATCATTACGGAATACAATGTTAATGTTACACGTAAACCTAAGACTTTTGCTGAAGCTAAGGAACAGAATTATGGAACAATTATAATTTTCTGGCAATGAAATAATAAGAATTTTGCAATTAGAAATGCAAAATTTAAAATTGGCAAATATTATTGCAGCGGATGTCTTAGCGATATTAATAAGAAAAAGGGATCCCAACCATATTATGTGGAAACAGTAGAGAATATATGCATAAAGGTAGGTGGTAGTGGGAATAAGGGATTATATTGATCGTTGAACAATATTTTAATATTTACTTTTTCATAAATAAACTAACGAAACTGCAAAAAAATTAAAACTATTGTTTAGAATTTTTGGTTTTTTTTGCAGTAAGTTTAGCAATTAAATACCATCAAATAGTAGACTCTTTGAAACTGCGTTGCAACTGCATATAAATACTTTACTGAATAAATTATCATATGTCGATAACTTTAGTAGGGGCAGCGAAGCGCCACGGGTTCAGCTAGTTAGTTATAAAGTAGATATTTATTTTTTTTTTACATTTAAATTGGTAGTTCTATTTTTCTAATTTTTTTTCTATTATGCATTGAATAAAACCGTTTATAATGAATTGGTAAAGTAAACATATGGTGTTTTCCTAGGCGATTGAGGATGTAAAGTATCGAGTGTAGGGGTTCTATTAAATATGTTTGCCTATAGAACATTGGTAGGAGTGGGTAATAAGGCAGTTCGTTCAAAACATCAGAAGGAACCTTAGTAGAATATTTAGACATGCTGACCGACATTCACACATATATATATATATATATATATATATATATGGTTTGCTCTTGTTTTATATTCCATAGAAAAAATAATTTGTTAACTTTTATATCATTAAATAAAAAGGGAGTCTTATATTAATTTGTGTATTGAGGGAATTCGTGACAGTAGAAATGGACACGAACCCCCCACCCGACTGTAGCTGGCAGTTTCATAGGCTCCCGCAGTCCTAACTCTACTGTAAAACTACCTAAACTACAAATGTCATCAAAAGCATTTAGACTTTTATCCAGTACCTCTTACAGATGCTAAAATTTTTAGTAAAATAAATAAAACGGAAATAAGAACAGGAAATGACAGATTACAGTGTATTTATAAGTTTCTAAGTCCTTAATTAATAAATTGCTGTAGGAAAAAATCCTTCAAAATACTAAATCATGTCTTGAAATTACATAGAGTTTGACATACATTCTAGCTTTATTGGTTATATAACACTGTGAAGCTTGAAGCTTGTGATGGTGGAAGAAAATCCCTAGCTGCGTTTTGCATTATTAGCTAACGTTTTTTAATTAATTTTTAAAATATTCGACTGGGGGAGGATTTTAGCACAATTTTCGAATAATACGTACTTATTATTGAGTCTATATCTCGTGAACTATTCGAAATATTGCTTTTCTCTCTTAAGCAATATTTGTCCTCTTGATTAGATCTAAAATTTTTCTCTTGAGATAAAATCAATAAACAACGCCATCATACTACAAATAGCACAACTGCATGAAAATCTAACTTTCTGTGGTTCTATATTCTGAGATTGGGCAATATTTCGCGATATTTGCACACTTTTTACTGGCTAGTGGTCAACAAATGTTACTAATAATCAGTACAGCCCCTCTACATGTCCAGAAAAGTACAAATAATTAAGTTTTCGGTCCACTTCATACGAAAAATTATTATCTGATCATCACCTAACATTTTAGGCGTTGTCCTTGACCATAACTGGAACTTCATGGAACATTTCAAAGCGATCCGCGCTATATTTCCGCCCTCAAGTGTGGTAATAAGTTATTAAATAATATCTGAATACGTAAGCACCTGTAAATATTTAAGTGTAAGTCCCGCATCCGAGTACCTACGACAATATAATTGGTATCAATTAAAAGATCAACTACTCCTCTTGCATATACTATCAACTTCTCGGGTCTCGGGTCGGATGGACGGACGGACACACATGTCTAGATCGACTCATCTAGTCCAGATATGACGATCGGTATACTTAAAGGTGGGTCTAGGACCAATATTTCGCGGCGTTACAAACTCTTGGGGCTGCACAAAGCTATAATACCCTGACAACATAGTTGTGTAGGGTATAATGAGATTTTTATTGTTGTTGATAAAAATATAAGTACACTTCAATTGTGATATTGATACTTAGAAAAATCAAAAACATTAAAATAAAAATTAACATTAAAATAAATAAGACACTTTCGGAGCTAATCTCATCATCCGAAAACACGTTTCCGACCATTTCCATATCTTTATTTTCATAAGAAAATATTTTAAGACTAGACCACATACTTCCCCAAGCATCGCATCTATTTTTTCCCCTTTGAACCGGTTTTCCATCGGGATGGTTACTTGATGGAAGCCCTCACCGTGCTCATCACATTCTGTTGGCAGTTGTTTTTCGAACTCTGCCAAATTATTATATGAAAAGTGAAGTTTTAACGTCATAGTCACACCGATTGCTTGGAATGACTTAAGCATATTTTTTAATAAAACTCTCCATTCATTGTCTCTATTTTTTCCTAAGACTCTATCTATAACTGCCTTAAGTGCGTCCCAAGCAATTAAGTCGTTTCCGTGCAAAACCATGCGGAAATCTTCGCTTTTTAGCAACTTTCGAATGTCTGGACCATTAAGTGCAGCTGTTTTAACAAAAAAACATAAAAGGAAATAAAAATTTAAGAGATTAGTTAAGAAGTACATTACCGGCTTTAATTTTATCACTAAACCTTGAAAAAATTTCCTTAAGACAGTGATATATTTTGTCCTTATTTTTAGTTACCGTCTCTATAAACTTTTTCGTTATGTCCAACTTAATATACAGCGGTGGCAACAATATGTCACTTATATTTATACCCTTCACCACAGTGTGGTACAGGGTATTATGTCTTTGTGCATATGTTTGTAACAGGCAAAAATAATCGAGATAGACCCATGGTTCCTTTTGAGAATATGCATAGAATCACTTTCTGAGTCGATTTATGCATGTCCGTCCGTCTGTCTGTCTGTCTGTCTGTGCATGTTAAATTGTAAACAAAGTACAGGTCGCATTTATGATCGGAATTGGATGAAATTTAGCATAGGTCACTTATTCGGCCCAAGGACGAACCCTATTGAAATTGGGAAAAATCGGTTCAGATTTAGATATAGCTCCCATATATATATTTAACCGATTTAATGTAAATGGTCCCTATATATCTTTCGATTTGCACGAAATTTGGTATAGCCTAATCATTTAGGTCTAGAATTATGTCTGCCAAGTTTCGTGAAAATCGGCCCAGATTTAGATATAGCTCCCATATATAGTTTCTTCCGATTTCATGTAAATTGTGCACCAAAGTCCCTATATATCTTTCGATTTGCACGAAATTTGGCATAACGTACTGAATTGAGCCTAGAGAGATGTCTGCATGTTTCGAGAAAATCGGTCCAGATTTCTATATAGCTCCCATATATAGTTTCGTCCGATTTCATGTAAATTGTGCACCAAAGTCGCTATATATCTTTCGATTTGCACGAAATTTGGCATAACGTACTGAATTGAGCCTAGAGTGATGTCTGCCGTGTTTCGTGAAAATCGGTCCAGATTTAGATATAGTTCCCTTTTATTATAGATTGATTTTAAGTAATTGACGCACCAAGGAACCAATAACCTAACCTGTGACATGTTTGTTTGAAATCACTTAATATTTGGATATAGCTTCCATATATATTTTCGCCCGATTTCAAGTAAATTGGGCATCAAACTCCTCATGTAGTCAGATTGACATCAAATTTTGCACAACCTACAAAATTGAGCATAGAATTACGTAGTTGCGTTTTCTAGAAGTACATACATAGCCCAACGGATGACCTATTTATATTTGTTTGAAGTCGATTTACATACTTTATGGATAGATCTAGGTAGATTCACATTTAGTTAAATATCACATATTTTATTTCATCCAATTTCATGTTAAAAGTCCTGTTTAATATACCCATAGTGGTTTTGGTTTCTGGACTCGGTGTTCTTGGTGGTGGATTGGCTTCAGAATGTTTTTGCGGAAGAGAAGCATGAGGACCAGATATGTACACTATATTGGGCATTCTTTTCGATTCATTCCAGTTTTAAAATTTATACATCCGTAGCATGTTTTTTCATGGTGTCCCTTAGGTTCCGTCCATATTACTGGCATTCCATGCGGCAGCAGGCTTGGTTTTTTGTTTATCCAGTTGAATATTTAACAAAAACAATCAAATAAGTCCAACTGGTCAGAATAATATAAGAGATACCCATTTTTTTAAAAAATATACTTGTGAATTAATATATATACATATTATGTACACATGTTACTCTTAACTAAAAATGTTACTCTTAGTTTCCCATTCACGTGGAAAACTTAAAACCAAACGTTACCCAAATTCAGCAGTCAAATTAGTTTTTTGGGTTTTCATTGAAAAACCAAGGTTTTCGTACTGGCAGTGTTGATCCCGCACTGCTCCGAATGTCGCGTACATTGGTCCTCCACCATTACACTTGCTGTAGTTGTTTTTGCTTCTTTGATGTAAGGTTGTTTGTCTTACTTCTTGAGTTATGGTACGTCGCCAGGTTTTTCTGGGTTGACCACTATTCCTCGACCATTGGTGATGCCATTCAAGTGCCATCCATGTAATACTGTTCCAGTTTTTCCTTAATGTATGGTCGATCCACCTCCAGTTCCTGCGTTTACCCTGTGCATATATCGCTGCGACTTGTCTTTGGAAAAAAAACCAAAGGGCCCAAACATTTTAATACTTACTTACTTTGTACCTATTTATTGAAAAAAGCATAGCAATTTTTATACCCTACACAACTATGTTGTCAGGGTATTATAGCTTTGTGCAGCCCCAAAAGCTTGTAACGCCGCGAAATATTAGTCCTAGACCCACCTTTAAGTATACCGATCGTCATATCTCGACTAGCTGAGTCGATCTAGACATGTGTGTCCGTCCGTCCGTCTGTCTATTATAATTTGTAAACACGATACAGGCCACAGTTATGGACCAATCTTCACGAAATTTTGCATGTATGATGGGTTCTGGCCAATGAAGACCCCTATTGTTTTTGGGAAAGATCGGTTAATATTTAGGGGATGAAATGGACCAAATACTAAATTTTTTTCGGTTCTTCTGGTTGCTCCAGAGGCCGCAATAATGGCCCGAACATCGTGAAATTTTGCATGGAGAAGGGGATCGGGCCAAAGAATAAGCATGCCTGTTTTGATAAAGATCGGTCAATATTTAGAGGGTCAAATGGACCCTGACTTTTGTGTGAAAAATTACAAAATTTGTATTTTATTGCCTATATATTTGCCCCTGAAGGACATAGAAGGACATAGAGAAGTTGATTGTATATCCAAGAGGAGTGGTTGACCTTTAAATTAAGACCAATTATATTGTTGTATGTACTCGGATGTGGGAGTTACAACTAAATATTTACAGGTATCTCCGTATTCGTATATTATTTAGTAACCCATTATCACTCTAGAGGGCGGAACTATAGCGCTGATCGCTTTGAAATGTTCCATGAGGTTCCGGGTATGGTCAAAAACAACGCCTATAATTTTCGGTGATGATTAGATAATAATTTTGGAATGAAGTGGACAGAAAACTTAATTTTTTGTGTTATTTTCGAGTCGATCTATGGACCACAAATGAAAGCCGAACATCACAACACAACCCACGGTGAAGGGAATCTGGACAATAGCTGTACTGAATACTCGTAATATTCGGAAAATATGTCAGTGTGAGGAAGAGGAGCTGTTTACCACTAATCGGGCAAGAGGGTGCAAATATCACGAAATATTGCCCAGGCTCGGAATAAACATCCGCACAAAATTTGAGTTCCGTGGTAGTTGTGTAGGGTATCGTATGGTCGGCCCCGTCCGACTATACTGCTCCGCTCACTGGTTATTTCTATAAACATACAATTGGGAGTGAATTTCTTTGGTTCATTTTGATGAATTTGTGAGGCAATAACTATGTGAAGGAGTCAACCAATGAAATCGGGGTTTTAAGAAGAGTTGTTTGATTTGCTATTGGCTATGTTCTTGTCATATATTGTTTGGTCGAGTCAGTAGCAGTTTCTGAAATAAGTGTGAAAAAACATGGAAAAAGTATGTCAAAATTTTAATTTTTTTTGCAGTTGTGCTATTTTCAGTATGATGGTGTTGTTTTATTGATTTTAACTCAAGAGAAAATTTTTAGATTTAATTAAGAGCAAACATATTGCTTAAGAGAGAAAAGCAATATTTCGAATAGTTCACGAAATATAGACTCAATAATAAGTACGTATTATCCGAAAATTTTGCTAAAATCCACCCCCAATCGAATATTTTAAAAATTAATTTAAAAAAATAAAACCTTAGCTAATAATGCAAAACCCAGCTAGCGATTTTCTTCCACCATCACAAGCTTCAAGATTTTGGGAGTCTCGATTGGTTCAAGATTTTAAAGTTGAAAATGTGTCACTGTGTTATTTATGATCATGATATTTCATATGTAGATGTAATGTGAAAGTGTAATAAACTGGCAATTAATTTAAAGTACAAAAATGTGCCTTCAACTTTAATAAATGTGTAGAACTTTTTTAATATGAAAAAGCCCTAAAGCAGAATAAATCTAATATAATTCATCACTGAAAAAATGCCACATCCACATTTTTGTTTATTTATAACATCAATGTTGGCTTTTCATCATAACAATATTTAAAGGTGTGACCAAGTTATTAAAAACTGTTATACAAGAGCCACATAAAAATGTTAGGCTTCATGAATTTTGAACTTTTCAGAATAAATTTTATTTCTTCATGTGTCGGAGAATTCATAACAAATTTCCTGTTTGACTTCACCATACACTGCCAAAATATTTTGTGTTTTTTTTTTAAACTTCGAACGGAATTAAAACTGAAACAAAAGTGGGAGTGTGATACATTGTCATGACCATATGTGAACTTTTGTTATTAGTTTTTTTGCTCTTTTTTGTCGTTTCGTTTTGTTGTGTTCTTCATCATACCTTTAGGCAATTTACGAATATTAGAAAATTTTCTTGTTTATACTTCAGCAATATTGATGAAATTTGTAAGGAAACCAATGAAAATCAAATATTGAGGGGTGAAAAACTATCAAAATCATGTAGGAACAAACGCTCACATTAACAAAAGGATAATACATTTCACAAATTTAGTTTTTCAACAGTGGCGCAAAATTTGAAGTTTGTTTTTCTATTTTACACTTTAATCAATATTTCGTTTTTTTATAGTTTTAAAGATTCTATGTTGTAACATCTTCGATTATTAACCACTGTTCTTAAAGGAGGATGTTCTCTATTTTCTTGTTACAATTTCATCGAGTTGATTATCTTTAAAAGAATGACGACAATCCACAATGTATCATGTGGAGAGAATCGAATGAAATATTACTCCCCAAGCATTCATAAACATTAAAGATTTTTCATCTCGACATTCTGTTGACAATTTACTGTTGTTGTCGAGTCTTCGATAAGAACTACTACTACTACTAAATGTGTTATGTCCTTTCGTACCGCCCACAATCGATAACCTTATCGGGCAACAATGTGCAATACTAATAATAATCTTCGTTTGACAATGAAAACACATTTGTGTGTATGTGTACATGTACGTACATACATATGTTGTTCTACCAGCACTGTCAATGCAAGGAGTTGACGAACAAAATAACAACAACAGCCGAACACAATTGGGGGAAATATCTTAAATTTCCTGTAATACAATAACCGTAGAAAGATTCCATTTAAGCTTTATGAGACGTTAAATGACAACCTCAAAATGAAGAAGTAACTGTTGTATGCGAAACACCAATAAGAAAATACATTCACTTTCACATGTTTTTCCAAATATGAGCAATTCATGGTAAATGGAAATTCTTGAAGAACGCTGAAAATATTAACTTGCTCACACATCCCACGAACTTCACACCACATAAAAAGTTATCACATTTCTGTCGCGTTAATACGTTGCATACATATACATGTGATGGTACATGTTTCTGGCCATTTATTTGTGTATGTTCAAGCTCATGTATGTATGTGTATACATGTGAAATATGCGAAATTGTATGATGGCAGCATTGCTATGAAGGTTTTACTACACATGACATATTTTTAAGAACGCAAGTTTTGGCGATGCTAAAATGTATACTTATGTTTTACGGGGTTTGGAAAGGGAAGATTGGAAGGGGCTTGGGTTTTACAACTGTGATGAACATTTTTGTAAACCATTCGATGTCTGATAACCACAACGCAAACAAATTGCAATAATTGACACTCAGCACAATGACGAAATAATTTATGTGATTATTTTTCTAAACTAAAAACGAAAAAACAAATTAAATATAAATTCAGTTGATAAACGAAACGTTGTAATATGAGGAAAGACCCGAGAAAGGAAATGACTCAAGTCGGAAGGGTCGGGAGCCTTCCCCCATTAAGTATATAAAAGAAGAGCACTCAAAGTCATATCGATCGTTTTACACCAAATAACGAGAAAGGAAAGTTCAAAAGTCAGACGAGACGGACTATATGATACCCTTCACCATGCCCATATATAAAAACCAACACATTCACATACCATTCTGAAATCTATGAAAAATTTTATGTCAATCGTATTCTTTTGTGTACCATTTGTATGAAATCGAGCGAAATAATGTATGTGGAGATATATGTAAATCTGAACCAATCGTGTCATACACCGTTTGGTATGCTGCAGCACAGAGCGCTGTCCACAATTTTATCTCGTGTATATGGAGCAGACGTAGGCTCCTCGGTGCAACATTTACCAAAAAACGGACGAAACTATATATGGGAGCTATATCTAAAACTGAATCGATTTCAACAAAACTTCATAAATATCAAACAGGACGTAATTTATTAGGATGCCCAAAATTTCATCTTAATCGGACAAATATTGGGAGTATGGTGCACCAATTACATATAATTGGATAAACTATATATGGGACAAATATAACTAAAACTGAACCGATTTCATTAGCTCTAAACGTACATCAAACTGGACCTAATTTGGTACGCTGTGCAAAATGTTGTCTCAATCGGAAGATATTGGAATTTTGTTGCACCATTTACATAAAATTGGACGAAACTATACATGGGATCTATATATAAATCTGAACCAATTTCCACAAAACTTCGCACACATTAAGTGGCACCTAATCTAGTACGCTGTGCAAAATTTTGTCTCAATAAGACAAATTTTGCAAGTTTGGTGCACAATTTACCTAAAATCGGATGAAACAATATATGGTAGCTATATCAAAATCTGAACCGATTTCAACAAAAATTCGCACACATCAATCAAGACCTAATTCAGTACTCAGTGCAAAATTTTGTTTCCATCGGAAACATATTTAGCTATATCTAAATCGGAACAAAGTACGGGTCGCAATTATGATCCGATTTGGATGAAATTTGGCACATGTCACTTATTATGTTTCGTGAAAATCGGTTCAGATTTAGATTTAGCTCCCATAAATATTTTCGTCCGATTTAAGGTAAGTGGTGCACCAAAGTCCCTATATATCTCTCGATTTGCACGAAATTTGGCACAGCGTACTGAATTGAGTCTAGAACGATTTGTGTTAAGTTTCGTGAAAATCGGTTCAGATTTAGATATAGCTCCCATATATATTTTCGTCCGATTTAATGTAAATGGTGCACCATAGACCCTATATATTTTTTTAATTTGCACGAAATTTGGCATAGCGTACTGAATTGAGCCTAGAATGATGTGTGCTAAGTTTCTTGAAGAACCGTTCAGATGTAAATATAGCTCCCACATATATTTTCGTCGGATTTTACATAAATGATGCAACAAACTCCTAATGTTTGTCCGATTAACACGAAATTTTGAATGACGTTATTAGGTTCTGTTGAAATTTATGCAGATGCAGCCATAGCATCTGTATGTATTTTGAACGGGTGTGTGATTGAGATTAAATATTTAACAGTGCGGCGTACCGAATAACGTGTATCAATTTTACTATAAATCGTTTTCCATATCTTTGTCCCATGGTACGCAGACGACTCTAAATCTGCCCGAATAAACTTAAATTTAGCATAGGTTGCAGAAATACATTATTTACCTTTAGGTGAACATTGACATAAAATTTTTATGATACATATGTACAATATACCCAAAGTGGTGAAGGGTATCATATAATCGTCCCTGTCCGACTTTACTACTTTCCTTACCGGTTATGAGATAAATTGGGTACATCTCTCTTTCGACTGAAGTTTTTAAAGCTCTGTTTTAAAGCCTTACTGATCGCGGGTACCCATAACATTCAGTTGATAGATCTAAACATTTGGCCCGAAAAATAGGTTTTTAAGAAATTTGATAGCACAAAATTTCCACCTTCGGATGAGTTTTACTCTGTTGCTGTGCATACTAAATACTCAAAATATATATCAAATTACTCAGATTCTTATAATCGACTTTTAGAAATTCACCAATTTCAGTAGGGTACGTCCTAAGGGGAAATAAACGACTTGTGCCAAATTTCATCCTATTGACATCATAAATTCGACCTGTACTTTTTACAATTTTACATCGGCAGACGGACGGACATACATAAATTGACTTAGAAAGTGATTCTGTACATATTCTATTCAAACATACCAATCGGACTATATAATAAAAATAAACTTGAGCAAACAGTTTCACTATTTTGGATGGAGGTACCCGAAGAAGTGGACTGATAAGCCTCATCTTCGAACTTCATTGAAGTTTGAGAGAAATATGGCGATATCCAAGACACCAAATTGAATGAAACGGATTTGGTCTAAATAAACATGAGCAAATTATACCTATCCTCATTAGCCATGATGACTTCCGTTACCACATAGACTACCAAAATTGTAGTTCATTGGCTTGACCAACGTATAAATTAATTAACCAACTATCACATGATCAACACACAAACATATATGACTCTTTAAACAGTAAATTCACTGCATTTCGATGATTGCAGAGAGCCAGCCCATGCAATTAATGTAATGAAAAAAATTGCTGATAAAGCAACAAAGTTGAGCTGAGCGTAAAAACAATTACTGGATAAATAAATATGTCATTATTTTTAAAATACACATAATAAATAAATGTCTTCATAACAATAGCGATTGAGACACAGTAGAATTTCCTACACCCCCGCTGGATAGCACGTTCGAAAGGCCAACCCATGGAAAAGAGCAACTCGCAAATTGAATTGAAGCAAAAACTGTAATTAATAAATACCTTTCAGGTGAAACATAGCGTAAAGTTAATTAAGAAATTTAAATGGCATCCTTTGCAAGGCGGAAACGTCCTCGTATTACTTCACTCAATGTGAGTTCAGCAACAACAAGTAGACAGCTCATTTGTCTCCTATAACAGCGACAAGTAGTCTTGTGATGTGAATTCTAAATTATTTTATATAATGTGGGAAGACAACTAAAGTTGAGTTTGGTTATCGAGGACCGAATGTATCAAAATGCAAAGTGTAATTTTTTTGATGGGCAAGTTTCATGTAAATCAATAGCTTTCTTTCAATTTCGCTGAATTAGTATTGTATTTAAAGAGGAAATGGCATTCTTCCTTCATAGATCCGATATCGCCACATGCATTTGGGCTATTGGAAGCTATAATAGCTTTCCCTACAACAAAGAGTGCAGCCCTATTTTATTTAGCGCAATAGCATGACGTCATGTTTTATCGCCGTGTCCATATGGAAAATACATATATTAATTTTTTGTAACTTCTCGGAATTCAATCGCTCTAGTCAAAAGATAACAAAAAAACCAATGTAGTAAAATTTCTTACGGCCATAAGCAATTGCCGGTATGCTAATGAATAGCATGGCTTTCAGCATTCATATTTCGGAAAACAATCACTTTCTTCCTTTACAGAATACAGACACACAACCAAATAAATGTTATGTTCATGCATGTATGTTTCCATTTGAAGCAGCCTTCACAACTTGCTGAGGAGCCTATCACACACATACACACACACTCACCTACACGAGACAAACATACAGCAATGCTTCTTCTTGTTATGGTTGACAGTGACGATAATGCCGCTAACGAATCAAATCAATTCCACACTCACTGAGCACGTACTTGCATAGCAAGCGTCAGGGACGGAAAATTTCAATTTCGAAAGAAATTTAAGAAATTGAATTTTTCTTCAGTATAAAATTTGAATAAGTGTAAATTGAGGAAATACACAAATTTTGAAAGTGATTTAAAATAATTTCATGTTGTGAACGTGACTAACTTTCAACGTCTTCAAGCTTTTACGTGTGGTTTGTGAATTATATATGTATATCGTTTAAAGAAAATAACTTGAAAGTGCAGTTTGCATCAATCATTTCGTGCACGTGTCAAATTAAGATGAAATTCGAATAATAACAATTATTTTATAAATATTCATGTTTGTATACGTGTATATAAGCGATCGTTTTTGCCCTAGCCTTTCAATACATCATTGTTCTCATGAAAGACAACTGCAATAGGAAGTGAACGTGTAGAAAAACGCAATGAACGATCAACGGTAACCCCCATGTAACGGCATCCCCAATATTCCTGTATTTTAATATTCCTGTATTTAATAATAAATCGAACGAAAATATATATAAGACCTATATCAAAATCTGAACCGATATCAACACACCTTATCACACATCATTTTTTCATCAATTGCATTCGCTATGCAAAATTTTGCTCAATCAGACAAATATTGGGAGTTTGGTGTATCATACACAAAAAATCGGACGAAACTATATATGTGAGCTATATCTAAATCTGAACCGATTTTAACGAAACTTCGCACACATCAGTCTGGACCTAATTTTGTACTCTGCGCTGAATTTTGTCCCAATCGGAAAAAAATATTGGGAGTTTGGTGTATCATTCACATAAAATAGGACGAAACTATATGGGAATTATCAGTAGTGTTGGCGATTTATTTGGGATACCATTTGTATTTTGTTTTTGCAAAATAGTCAGGCTGAAACCCAGTTTGTCGTCGTTGTGTGCACAAAACAGTGTGAAAGGTATGGTATTGTTTGTAAATGCCTTGTTAACCTCGAAGTGAGGCACCAGCGAAATTCTCATACAGTTTATTTCGTTGGTCAGCTAAGTACTTCGCTTTGTTACAAGAGACATTTGGGTATGAACAACAAACTAAGGGAACTGATGAAGGATCAGTGGCGTGATCCGCTTTACCCCTCGGCGAACAATGCCATACATTACCCACTAATAAATAGTCGTTTTTTATAAAAACAACAAACTGGGATTCAGCCTGACTATTTTGCAAAAACAATATATGGGAACTATATCTAAATATGAACCGATGTTAATAAAACTTCGCAGACATCAATCTGGACCTAATTCAGTATTCTATGCAAAATTTTGTCTCACAAAAAATCGGACGAAACTATATATCTAAATCTGAACAGATTTCAACAAATTTTCGCATACATAACCATGGACCTGATTCAGTGCGCTGCACAAAATTTTTTCCCCAATCGAACAAATATGGGGAGTTTAGTGCATCATTTACATAAAATCGGACGGAACTATATATGGGAGCTATATCTAAATCTGCACCAAGTTTTTTCAATTTCAATAGGGTTCGTCCTTGGGCCAAATAAGTGAGCTGTGCCAAATTTCATCCAAATCGGATAACAAATGCGTCCTGTACTTTGTTAACAAAAATGCATGAACGGACGGACGAACGGACAGACGGACGGACGTGCATAAATCGACTCAGAACGTGATTCTATACATATTCTCAAAAGGAGCCATGGGTCTATCTCGATTCCTTTTGCCTGTCACAAACATATGCACAATGACATAATACCCTGTACCACAGTATGGTGAAAGGTACAAAAAATGCAGTAAAGTAAAAAATTACTCAATGTTTTAATTATGTGGACACTTAAAAGTCGATGTTTTCTTTCATAAAAACCGTTATTTATGGAGAAATTGCACGCAATATATTTTATATTTTCACACTAAATCTCTTAAAATTGGAATATCGAAGTGTTCTGAATTAAAACATTTTCAAAAATACTTTAAAAGAATCGAGGGCTGATTAGAAAATGTTTACCACAGTAAATGTTTTAATTACGTGACCACCATTGTATTTCGATTTAGACGAAATTTGACATAGCGTACTGAATGCGTGTGCTATGTTTCGTGTATACTTCCTGAAGAAATATTTGAAATGCAAAACTAAAATATTGGGTTCAAAATTGGCATATATCGGTCATCAATTAGGCATAGCCCTCATACTATGATAATCCCAAATATTCGCTAATTCCTACACTATGTAATCAATATTGGCCCCCCTTTAGGCATAGCTTCATATAACTTTGTAATCTAAATTACAGTAGTTTGAGGATTGTATATTCTACCATGCGTTATGAGTATCAGTCCACGTTTGGGTGTTTTCAGATTTAAGGGGACCCCACCCATTCTCGGCTTCAAAAAATTTAATTTGGTACTAACACTAATTCAAGAATGTCCCCATAAATTTGCAAGTGAAAATCTCAACAATTTTTGAAGATATAGCCGATTTATTGTGTTAGCATCAGGTGACAGCAAGAGGGCTTCTCAAACTTTAAACACGTTTTTCTCCAAACAGCGTTTTTGCGAATGACGGGCACGATAAATCAAAAACTAATAATCCAATTTTTTAACTTCTCTTAAGGAAAAATCCCTTTTAAAAATTACTGAAATTTGTATTTGGTGTAAATAAATGTTTACATAAATTGTTTTGTAGAATTATCGGTATAGGCCCACTGGCGGCTATCCTATGGAGTGGATAAATATTCAGAGTTATCGTACGCACCTGACTGAAACTGATTCGGTGCCAAGGTACTAGGGGTCTAAAAATCCTATTTCGATTTGGGATATTTTTGTCGCCTCAAAGTATGAACAAGGCCTAACAATAAATAGAAAAGATTCAAAGATTTTAAATATTTTTCACATGTTTTATAGTTTTAGCATTTCATATTGACTTAAAAAAACTGCTTGAATTTACTGATAAACATGTATGACCAACGACACACGATTTAAAATTCTCTACTACTTGTTAAAACATGAAAATAACAGTGACTTAAGGATGAATTTTATCCCATAAAGAGTAGTATGTGGAATTTCCATGGGGAGAAATTCCAAAAGAAAATATTTTGCATTTAATATTTGAATTGAAAACGTTTTACACAAAGTTGCAACGCCATCAACTGATGAAAAATTAAACGAATCAATAAGAAAATTCGATGAGGTAAGAATGTAGAGGCATGTTATCTAAAAATAATTAACACACAGGTACATTTACCGAACTGTATAAAGAAATCAACGAAACAAAAGGAAATGACACAATTCTGTCGAGAATATTCAATTTAAGGTTATTTAATATAAAATGTACACATCCCAGCGGGGAAGGGACAATCTGTTCATCTCTACACGGGTGAATGTTCGTAATAAACCTGCTTCTCAATAATCCTGCCAGTTTTCCACACGTGCCCAAACTAAGTGTAATAAAACTTTACATTTCTGTCCGAAAGCCAATTTGGAAGACATACACACATTCACAGATCATTGTTGCTCTTCATGTGGCATGTCATTGTTGTTGCAGCTATTTTTGTTATTTCAGCTAAATTTTGAGTGTGAATGTTTGCTGTTAGGTGCTGTGAACTGGCGACATGACCTGTACAATGGTACATGGGCGTCTAGCTAAATGTAAATAAGGCGATTATCCAAATTGTGTTGCTGGGTTTAACACGTTGTTATTTTGCATTTTTTTAATTGTGTAACGTTAGTGCGTGCCAATATGGATAACACAATGGCGTGCAATGGCATATTGTTGTTGGCCTGGGACTCTAATTTGGCATTATACACTATATATTCTTAGAAGATGAAAAATATCGTTATATTTTGACATTTCTCCTATTTACAGGTCCCGTAACTTTTTCAGTATGTTGAGGGGTTCATCCCCATTTTAATGCGCGAATGGCTGTAATCTTGCATTATGTATCCCTGGTGAATAAAACATTTATGTTCAAAACTTATTTTTATATTTAAATAGTCCCACGCTGAAGTCTCTCTACATTCTCGGTATGTTGTAGTTCGTAGCCCAGTCTCCCAACATGAGTGTTTGTAATTTGGAACTGCTTTCACAGATTAATATAACCTATTTGTCTTTGCAATCCAAATTTATTTACTATTTATACAACTTTACACACATACATCAATCAAAGTTCTACTAATTGTATATTCACAGTTATCTGAAAACACAATTACATTGTTTACAGCTAAAGCACATTGACATACTCACAGGCCAACACACACACACATTCACACATGTAAATACTCCAGAGGTCGATGTTAATTAAATTATGTAGCGAAAATGTATATCCATTGTATATCCATGAGTAAGACTTAACCCTTACTTAACTACCGCATTGTTCCTCCGTTATTGATGTAATTGAGTTATGAAACAACAAAGCGCGATTTGACATGTGGGAAAACAATGGCAACAACAAGAACAGCCGCCAGTTTTTCGTTGACAGGTTTCTAATTCAATTTTCAAAATTCCCTATTCTCAATGAAATTAAGCGTAACCACACCGTAAAATCGCACATCACATGCATGATGTTAAGTGGGGAGGAGGGAACTAACAACAATCATGCCCGCAGGATACAAATATTGTCATGTGTTTATTGGGGTGTATCAATTGAAATCTGCTGGCATCAAAAACCCGCACAAATGAATATTTATTTACAATTGAAGGTGAACAGGTAAGTTGATTAATTGGTGTAACTTTGAAACTTAATTTAAATTTTATTTTTATGTGTTATAATGTTATTCGAAATATATGTATTAGCTAGTAATTGCTTTGTATTCAGTTTGTACATTTAATATGTCAATTCCTCTATAGCAATAGCTCTCGCCACAATTCAATCTAAACACCATGCATTTATACACAGTAGAATTTAAAGGGAATATGGGAAATTAGGTGTGGCGTTGTATACCCTTCACCATATTGTGGTACAGGGCATTATGTCTTTGTTCATATGTTTGTAACATCAAAAGGAAACGAGATAGACCCATGATATCCAAATTGGATAAAATTTGGACCAAGGTCTTTTGGCCTTGGTCTTCTGGCCTTTTCTTTTGAAGAAATTCGGCTCAGATATAGATAAAGCTCCCATAAAAATATATTCGTCCGATTTTATATATGTGTGGCGTTGTGTGGCGTTGTATACCCTTCACCATATTGTGGTACAGGGTATTATGTCTTTGTTCATATGTTTGTAACAGCAAAAGGAAACGAGATAGACCCATGATATCCAAATTGGATAAAATTTGGACCAAGGTCTTTTGGCCTTGGTCTTCTGGCCTTTTCTTTTCAAGAAAATCGGCTCAGATATAGATAAAGCTCCCATAAAAATATATTCGTCCGATTTTATGAAAATGTTGCACCAAACTGCCAAGGTTTGTCCGATTAATATCGGATCAGTAGGTCTATTCTGAAACTTTTTAACAATATACGACATTGTTTATTTTACAACAATTTCATTTGTTTGTTTTGTTGTTTTTACAATTACAAAAGAAAATTTAACAATATCGAATATTGTTAAAAGTTACAGAATAGGCCTACAGATTTAGAAATATCTCCCATATATTGTTTCGTCCGATTTTATGTAAATTCAGCACCAAACTGCCAATATTTGTCCGGTTGAGTTAAAATTCTGAACAGCGTATTGAATTAAGTGATTGATGTATGCGAAGTTTTGTTGAAATCGCTTCAGATTTAAATATATATTTTTATCCGGGATTTTGAAAAATGTATTCAAATATAGGTATAACTGCTCTGCATTTTCTTGTGAGTTTATGCAAATTGAGCACTAAATAGTAAGCGTTTTCTGATAAAGATACATTTTGAACAGCTCACCGTACTGTATGTATCCAAGTGGTATAGTCAACCCCGTCTGAATTTTGAACATCCCTTAATGGTTTTTGTATACAGACATGTATTTTTTAAATATTATTTATTTATTTTTTTTTTTTTTTGTAGAACTATTGGCGTGGATTTTGAAAGAATTTTCTTTTTAGAGCTACAGGCGTAGTTTTAAAGAATATTTTTTTTATTTGTAGAACCATAGGAGGATCTTTTAAAGAGTATGTTTTGTAAAACTATAAGTGTTGGCTTTGTAAAGTTTTTTTTTTTTTTTGTATATCTAAAGATTTGCATTTTTTAAAGAATTGTTTGTTTTGTGTAACTATGCAAGTGGATTTTGTATTTTATATTAAAGAATTAATATTATTTTTTATTTTACAATATTTTTATTTATTTTTTTAATAGAAATGTTCGAGTGGATTTTTCAAAGATTTTTTGTAGAACGATGGGGAGTTTAGATTTTTTGCAACTATGAGCGAAGATTTTTTACATATTTTTGTTTTTGTACAAATATGGGCACATTTTTAGAAATTATTCCTTTCTATTTTTTCAAAATAATTTGAAAAGTTCGGGAACGCAAATCTAGTAAACATGGCAAAATTGGATGGCAATACTTCAAAATCAACATAGCAGCCAATGCTGTTTACCATTTTTACTCGAACAAATGTTTCGAGTAACAGAACGGGTTTTGAGTAAAAAGTTGCAAAACTTGTAAGATTAGTAGATTATTTCAGTTTCTGGAACGGAACTATCGTATATCAAAACCAGTAAGGAAAGTAGGATATATTATACATACCGTTAGCTATAATGCAAAAAGGCGTAACTAACAAAAACATAATTGTGTAGGAGAAGCAAAAAACTGTTTTGAATGAAAACTATAAACATGTCATGTGAAATGAAAAAGTGTGCCCGGCAGGGTGATATTGCATATGACGAATAATATACTATAATTTTTTAACAAATTTAGTTATTTAGTTTAATGGCAGTCACAACAATTAAGTAAAAACGTGAATTTTTTGTTAGTTACGCCTTTTTGCATTTATCAAATAAACCCACTTGTAGTTACGCCTTTTTGTTTTTTGTTAATAGAAGCTCCTGTTTTGACCGCAGACGTGTAAAACTTTGTCCACACATGTAGTTTATTGACATTCACAATATTCATTCAAAAAGTCAATTTTCAATTTTTTGTTAGTTACGCCTTTTTGCATTTTAGCTGACGATATGTATCCTAACAATTTCAAGTCAGTGTTCCCTCGAAGTGAACAAAAAATTACATAACATAAAATATGAAGATAATATATATGTAGTATCTATATCAAATCTGAACTAATATCAACGAAACTTAACACACGTCATTCTAGGCCAAATTTCGTGCAAATTATAGTAACCTACGCCAAATTTCGTGCAAAAAGAAAGTTATATATGGCAGCTATATCTAACTCTAACTCACGAAACTTAACACACATCATTCTAGACTCAATTCAGTATGCTGTGCCAAATTTCGAAGGATATACAGGGACTTTGATACACCATTTACATTAAATCGAGCGAAAGTATATATGGGAGCTATATCTAAATCTAAACCGATTTTCAGGAAACCTAACAGACATCATTTTAGATATAATTCAGTGCTCTATGCCAAATTTCGTACTAATCGAAGCATTTACATTAAATCGAACGAAAATATATATGGAAGCTATATCTAAATCTGAACTGATTTTTCAGTAGGGTTTGTCCTTGGGCGAAATATATGAGCTGTGCACAATTGTCATCCAATTCGGATCATAAATGCGATCTGTACATTATTTACAATTTAACATAGACAGATAGACAGACGAAGGGAGGGACGGACATGCATAAATCGACTCAGGAAGTGATTCCATGCATATTCTCAAAAAGAACCATGGGTCTATCTCGTTTCCTTTTGCCTGTTACAAATATATGTATATATTTTTTATTGACCATCAAAAAAACTTATCTATACTTTACTATTATTACAGCAAACACTTCGGTACAAATGTTATTTAAGGGGATTTATCCACTTTCTGCTTATCGAATTTACACTAAGTTCATTCATATTGCAATAGCAGTTCTATAACAATGTATATAACCATTCCAATGATCTCATATCCGCACATTCACAGTAAAAATATCTATTATTTAACACATAGTATGGGTTTTTCGGAATGTCTCCCGACCATGTTTCCCACTGCGTTGAGATGATGAAAAGCGATTTTAATCCCTTAATAACAATAATGGCGCATTAAATGTGGTACAGCATCAAATATTAATTTAAAAAGCATCAATTTTATTGGCTGTCCATAATCCAAGAGTAATCCGAACAACTATCAGCATTTCGCAATAGTTTAAGGCCAGCCAACCAGTCAACCAGCCAGCATATCTGAAAGAGCCATAAAATTTAATAACGAAAATGGAAAGCAGAAACGAATACCACCCGCAATGTAGGCATGTGGAAGGGGAGGTAGAACATTTTCTGCAACCAGTGATTGTGACCGGGGAATCAACAGAGAATGAAATACAAGCCATGTTCTGTTGTTGTAGTAAAGTAATAACTAAAATTAATGAAATAATATAAATTCCGATTAAGAGCAACATGAAATCTGGACTATTTTATAATTTTAAAAGAAAAAAGTTATTACAATGACACGAACAGAAATGTAAAATTATTACAATTACACTGCGAGAAATCTTAGAACATTTATGTTAATTATTTTTTAAGGAGAAATCATGACTTGTTTGTATTAATTGGGACACCAAGCTTACGCGAGACTTCGAGCACCTTATGGAGAAACAGTACAAAGATATATAATCATAAAGATACGACAACTAAAATTTCGACAAATTCCAATAGCTATTAAACTTTTTAACCCGCTATAACAGGTAAAAACGTTGTTAAGTTCCGCCGGTCGGGCTTCAATACGTGGTGTGCATTCAAAATTCCTTTAATAAGTCAAGCCTTTTATATAGGGAGTATGCTATTGCATTACAGATGTACATGTTGCAGAACTTAGATAAGAACGTTTGTGTGAGGCTATTTTTAAACATTACGCTTTATTAAATAATTCCGCAAGTCTGAAATTCTGGATAATTCCTGGAATCCGATATACCATATTATGACCACTTAGATAAGAAAACTCGGCTATGAAGGCTATATTGAAAATGAGCCAAGACTTTATGTGAGGGCTGTATAGAAACATCGAATATATGGACTATTTCCTCCAATATCGCGCAATGCCAAATTACTCTATGATGAGAAAAATACTGACAATTGGGTGTTACTCTTACCCTGCAAAAGCATGAACCAATATTAAACATTTCCTGTATGTAAAGTATAGTCAGACGTAGCCGACCATATGATATCCTGCACAACTACCACGGAACTCTAAAATTCTGTGGATCTATATTCCAAGCTAGGCAATATTTTGTGATACTTGCACCCTCTTGACAGATTTGCTCCTCTTTCTAGCCTTGGTATATTTATAAGTATAACTCTCGCATCCGGATATGTTCATATATATAATCAACTAGCTGACCCGGCAAACATTGTTTTCCTTAGTTATTGGTATATTTCATTTTTAAACAAATTGTTAATTAGTTTTCATATTGCCGTTATAGATTTGTATATGTTAGCTATATATTCTATAGCCGAACCCGTGGCGCTTCGCTGCCCCTACTAAAGTGATTGACATAGGATAGTTCACGTAGAAATTTTTATCGTAGCAGCAGTTTAATGTATTAGTATTTGATTGTATTTGATTCAATTCAATAAATTACAAAAAAATCATTTTTAAATTATCTTTGACTAACAGTGATAATATTGAAAACAAATTTGGCTTGGCGTGTCTCAATCAGTGGTAATAGTACCACACACAAATATATTTTCTTCAATATTCACATGTTGTTCATTAATCGTTCAAAAACTAATAAAATCTTTCATTTCCATTTCCAGCAATCTTTATGCAGTCGAATTCGGTTAAGCGAAAACGGCTAATTTCAGAAAATTTTGTTCGCTTAAACAGGATTTTCAATTAAGAGAACTTCGGATAAGCGAAAGTCGTTGAGCATAAACGAAGTTTGCAATCAATATCTGAAACATTTTTAAATCATATTATAAAATGAATTGAATAAGAACTTATTTTTTTGTAGACATTAGCTTGGATGGTTGGAAAAATGTGCAATATAATTTTAGGGCTGCACATAAAAATTTTAATGAATATCGTCACCCTTACAAAAATTATATTTTTTTCTCTTAAACGGTGCTCTTTTCATATATATTTGTGTTTTTTCAACAAAAAAGTCTTTCTCTTATACAGATTTTCAATTAACCGGTTTTTCTTTTAAGCGAAATATTAGTTCAAAATTTTTAGTTTCATTTAACCGATTTTTTTCGATAAAACGGCGTTCGCTTATCCGAATTCGACTGTATCTGTATTCTCAGCTGTTTCCCATATGGTTGGCATACCTTTCTCTCTCTGAATAATATAGCATACCGAACCTAAATGGATTATTTGTCTTAGCTGTAGATATCTTAGTATTTTTAAGAAACCTAGATCAAATTAGATAATCGTTTCATCTATACATCCTCGAAATAATAGTTTTAGCCATATCCGTTTGGTCAACTAAACATAATTTCTGGTAAGAAACACATTTTATTTTCATGTCATATTGGGGTCATAACCCACCACAGATTTCAGTTTTTTTGTAGCTTTGAATCCAAAATCCGCATTTCAATTTATCTCATATATTGCTGATGCATGCTTTTATTGAATTCATTCTCCAATAATGGTAGAATTCAAGGTAGATATATAAGGTAGCCGCATCGGCGAATTGGGAACATGATATGTCAAAATAATTAACAAGGCGAATAAAAATTGATTTGCCGTAACATATCAATTTTGAAGCGAGTTTTATTCCACCAATCAGAACAAGGTTTTTTTTGAAGTATTAAAATTTTTTTTTATAATCGCAATGTTATGGATTAAAATTATGTTAAAAGATGAAAAAATTATTAAAACAGAATTAAAGAGATTGGACGATATATATTTTCGCAGATACCAAGAGGTGGGCTGGCGCTAAACGTGTTTTTTCTTAGCCTCTCAGAATTTTTGTGTGAAACAAAGGTGTGAAATAATAAATAAATTATATAAATATTAATGGTTTTTAAAGATTTCAGATCCATTTACATTTCGCTATGAGGTCTTAACGTATGCAAAACCTCGAAATCGAAATGGAGCATATTGGTCTACATTTTGGGAAAGGCCTTGCTTGTACCGACAACGCCAATTTTGGAAGAGTATAAACATTAGTATTGCAAATAGTGGTTCATTATTGAAACAGTAAACATTCATACAGGTTTGGGTTTAGTGCCAATATTACGGTACCGCCGAGTCGGAATTTTGAAGGTTTTAATTAACGGAAGTCATTGTAATTGGCGTTTTAATAAAAAATCGCTCCGCAAAAATATTAAGTCTAGTGGTTTAGTATCAAATTAAATTAAAATTTAATTTTTTCCTACCTACGGCAAATTAAAATAACAAAATTTTTGACATATAATGTTACCATCAGCTGCGTGGATACGGTTACCTTATTAATCTACCTTGGTAGAATTATTAAAATTCAAAAAAGTTTCAAAATTTAAATGTTTTTTCACAAACTAACAAAATGTAAACATTATAATGTCAATAATTTTTTTCATATTTCCAATATGTTATGATAATGGTGGTATTATCATTACTGATAATGTCATAATAAGACCAAAAATGATGAGTCGAAAGTTCTTTATTTCGACCAATTTTTTACTTCCTGGTCGTTTAAGATTGGGTCTGTAATTATCTAAGTATAACACACACTTTCATGAGCCGATTTATTCAAGATATTCAGATATATGCATAGATGATTATTTGTTCAGAGGTATGGGAACTGTTGATGCTATCGACATTCCGGAATTTTATCTTGCATATCTTACTTCAATGCGATGGCATGACTGACTGCGAAATTTTCTGTGCAGTCTATTCAGCGATTTTGTTGTCTATTTCATATGAATAGATAGATGTATGCAATGAGGAGTGCATTACCGCCATTGTACCATGCCAATTTTTATAGGGATGATGCGTACTTGTAAGAAATATAGTCAGAGAAATTTTGAAGTGGAAATCTGTAACCCTTCTTAAGATATAAGAATAGAATAGGTATATTATTTAATATGTGTGATTACTTTTGATGCTAAAAGTTCGCATCCACGCTGAATTTTAGAATTTTATCTAGCCTATGCTACTTCTGTCGGATAGCATGTAAAAATCTCAGTAAAATCAGTTTAGCGGGTTTTGACTCTTCGAACAAAACTTTTTTATTCTCTATATGTAGATTATTTAAGTACAGCGGAAAGTGCATCTCTGTCCAATCGTACCGCGCTCTTATTAACTGGATTTTGTGTATATACGCCTACGTTACTCAGACAGATTTTGAAGACGGTATCTGTAACCGTTCTTGAGATATACCCATATTACATGTTCAGAAATTTTGAGGTACGTTCACTGTTGATGATATAACTCTTCATCCACGCGGAATTTTTAAAGTTTATCTAGACTATGTTACTTTCAGGGCATGTCGTGACATCTCATTAATATCTGTTCAGCGGTTTTTGCGTCTATCGGTAATATACAAACAAACAATTTTTTTCCTACTATATATATAGATATATATAGATATAAAGTTTTTTTCACCTTCTTTTAATTGCAAATGCCAGTTTTATATCTTAACACTAAATCGTAAAATTTTGTAATCGGATTTGTTATATCCTCACATTTTTTTAAAACTTAATTTTAATATAACATTTGAATAAGTTGTTGAAAAAATAATATAATTTTTGACAAATATGAAGAAAATAAGAAAATAACACAAAACTTCGAATATCTGACGGGAATACTAATAATGCTATCATTACCATTATTTTCGTCGATGTTAATAATCGAATTATTAGTATTAGAACATCCACACATTTTATGAAATTGGGAGTTTTGATCTAACTAACTCAAAAAACCATATGTCTTAAAAAACAACATTTTATTTAAACATTAAAGTTCGATACAAAAATTGGGGAATTGTAAATATTACTTAATATATTTGTTTTGGCGGAATCTCACAATTAGTTTGCATGTTTTCCCGTTCTGACTACATACGATTTATAAGTCCTTTGAATCGCCAAAATTGGTGCAGACGTTCTTGAGTTATAAACTATGTAACTAACACCATGACCATTACTTAAAGATATTAACGCTGCCAATTTTCGACCAAAATATGTCATAGAGGAACTACGAATAGATGAAATCATAAAGGTTCGATATAAAATGTGTGGAAATGCTAATATCTTTCAAAATATATTTTGCAACATTTTCGAGGATTTTTCTCAAAATGTTCTAAGAGAAACTTTAAGTCAAATCGGTAATTTTTGCAAGATTTTGGAGGATTTTTCTAAAAATTTTCTTTCATAAAAACCTTCCCACTGAAAGAAACTTTGAGTCAAATCGGTCCAGCCGTTCTCAATTTATGATTAGTCTACATTTTTTGGTACCATTTTTTTATATGTATATAGATTTAAAGGTCAACCACTCAACTCGGATCGATATCCTTCAGACTTAAATATATACGCCATAGAATAAAAATGTTGTGATTTTTGTCACTAAAGTCATTCTAATATTGACAAATTCTACTGAAAAGAGTCCAGAGTCCTTTTTTTGGGCCAGATACAATCCTCGGTATATAATTTGGGGATTTTTTGGTCATAATTGTGGCCTAGATGCAAAATTTCGTTGCGAATGGTCTATAACTGTGGCCTGTATCGTGTTTACAGATTATAATGGGCAGAGGGATAGACGGACGGGCACACATGACTAGATCGACTAAGCTAGTCGAGATATGACGATCGGTATCTGGTGGGTGTAGGATCACTTTTTGTGACGTTACAAACACACAAAGCTATAATAGCTGAATCCAATATTAATATATATTCGGAAGAAAATTTTTTTGAAATAATTCTGACGAAAAACTTGTCCAGATACTTTAGAATACCAGGTAATAGTGAATCAATATTGATAACTTTTGGTAAAAAGAGTTACTACCCAATGATAATCCGAAATACAAAATTGCTGCTAAATAAGTTGAAATCCTCGAACTACCGAACATTTGGGCGTACTCTTATATTGGGGCTACCCTAAAAAATGCTGCAAAAAATTGTCTACGCTGGTCCACGTTTTTTGTCCTATATACCGGTCCTGATTTTGGGTATTTATATATATTTATAAACTCTTTAACAGCCGAACCACTTGACGTGTGTTTTGAAGACCCCATACAGGAAATAATGTTGATATTTGAACCATTTTTTCAAAACGACATTTCGCATGAATATGTTGTGCAAAAAGATATCACATTATACCAAATTATAACCAATTTGATCACAATATGTGTCTAATAGACAAAAATACCTTAAATCGGAAGATACGGTTATATGAGGGCTATATCAAAACTTGGACCCAGGGACCATTTTGGATTTCTATATTTGCTTTGACATTAAAAACATGTATGCAAAATTTTGGTCGCCTATGTCAATTGGTTCGGCAGCTAATGAGTTTATACCCAGTTTTTGGGTAATTACTCAAAATAGGGGTACCTTTGTATGGGGGCTACCAGTAAACGTAGACCTACATACATACATTTTTGCATGGACATTTGGTACCCAAAGAGAACACTCTGTGCCAAATTACAGCCAATTTGGTTGTAAAATGTGTCTAATAGACAAAAAGTTCTTTAAATCGGAAGATACGGTTATATGGGGGCTAAATCAAAACTTGGACCCAGGGACCCCAATTTGGATTTCTATATTTGCTTTGACATTAAAAAGATGTATGCAAAATTTTGGTCGCCTATATCAAGTGGTTCGGCAGTTAATGAGTTTATACCCAATTTTTGGGTAAAAACTCGGGTATTTACCCACGTCTTTAAAGTATCGTAAAACTATCCATTCTAAATCGATTTGAAATAGAGTGTAAGATGTTGTATTACCGATTCAATATAGTAAATACGAAAATAAATACCCCCAAATGGGTTGGTATAACAGCGATATTGAATATGGATTTCAACGCTGATCTTTTAACAAAGACATTTTCATATAAAATTGTTGATTATTGTATTATTTTCTCCTCGTACGAATTTAATGTAACAGCCATAAAAGAGGTACAAACTAATTTACATTATTTCAATTTTGTTTTAAATATATCTACAAATAATTCGCTGTCATGTTTTTCTTCCAGTGTACCCTTGAAATTTAACGAGAAATATTGCCAAACCGGCAGTGGAAACAGTTACGCAAAAAGATGAGAAGTTATTAAGTTGAGTAAGTGTATGCGTGAGATTTTACTATGGTATACACTGTATACTATACAGTAATGTTTATGCAGTATATGTGCGTGTTTGTGTTGTGCGAATAGTTATAGTTAAGGGTATTTTACATTTCTTTTACAGCGGCTAGCAACCATTTGCTCTTTGGACAAAGGGTCTTGACTTCAACAAATAAGAGCAAATAACAGCTAACCAAACCAATGGAATGGAGCATTTGCGAAGGAAGGGATCTGCTCAACACATCTTTACCACCGAAATATTATTTTTAACGAAATTACAACGGCAACAATGATATGCCATAGATTCAGAATAAATGAACGTCAGATGGGCGAGCGGACGGACAGGCGGTCGGAAGGACTTTACAACGGATGTCTGTATTGGATGGATACTTTCTTCTTCATGACTGAATTTTCTACAATAAATGAAGTGTTTCTTGACTTTCTTCCTGCAATCCACACCACAAAACCATCTGCGACCACTAAAAAGCTTTTCCTAAAATGAAAATTCGTCCCCTCTGGTTGTGGTCATGAACATTGTGTGTGTGCGTGCGTGCGTAGAAAAGAGGGAGACCAAATGGGGGAACCAAATATGCAGCAAACAAACAAAGTATAGAAGTGCTTAAAAAGTTGTTCACAGCAAAGGGAAATCGATGCACTAAACAAAGTACCCGCACTTTTAAAATACAGCACTCCATTGTTACACTGTCTACAACTGTCAGAAGCAGAAGGAGCAGCACCAGCCAACAACGACTGATGGCTTTGGAGGGGAGATTAATGATACGTAAATAGCGTACTTGAAAATATAAACTAAATATTACACTTGTAATATTTTTCATTGTAATTACTTTCGGCAATAGATGTAGAACTAATCTACACTAAATAGTAGCTCATTAGCAAATTTTCTCTATTTTCAACGAAAACAAAAATATATACAAAGTGGTGGTAACGTTTTGTAATTCTCTTTTGGATAAGGTAAAGGATTATCCATTTCATGGTTTCCAAGGTATCAAACTGGAATCGGAAATTTAAAAATCAATGCTTTTAAAGTCTGATATTGGCAAACAGGGATCGCTTAACTATCAAACAACTCCGTCAATTCGAAGCGTTATGCTCAAATAATAACCAATTCTTTTTTATTTGTATACATTATGTTGTCGGGCATATGTTTGTAACAGACAAAAGGAAACGAGATAGAAATATGATTCCTTTTGAGAATATGTATAGAATCACTTTTTGAGTCGATTTATGCATGTCCGTCCTATCTCAATTCATTTAGAAGCTACAGTGCTTAAAACAGATAGACGGATATATATCCTTCATAGGGTCGGAAAAGATTATTTTGATGAATTATAAACGGGAAAACAAACTTAATATACGCTCCATGGTGGAGAATATAAAATGTACTAGTTTATTGATCGTAGGGTTAAGTATGTTCACATGTAGACAAATATCGTATTTTTAATTTAGTTCAATTTAATGTCAATAGTCTTTCAAAAATCCGAGGTCTGTTATGATCCATCTCTTGAACATAGCTAAAGTGGCAAAGGGTATCATATATTCGGTCCAGTCCGACTTTACTACTAACCTTAGTGGTTATTTGTATGAAGATTTGGTATCCAATGAGAATCCAAAACACCAAATTGCAGCTAATTTCGTTGGAAAACTTTTACCCAAAGTTTTGTAGGCTCTGTTGAACTTTGGTTTGCATCAGCATTTTTTGCAATGAAAGCACGCATTTCTATTTCTTTTCATTGTACACAAGTGCGGATGCGTCTTTTTTGAACACCTGTTTCTATATGAAGGTGCTGCCAGATCGAAACAAAATTTAACATATGTGTATAACAGAGATTGAAGTGTCCAAACATTAAACTTTTTATACCCTCCACCATAGTATGGAGGGTATATTAATTTTGTCATTTCGTTTGTAACTCATCGAAATATTCATTTCCGACCCTATACAGTATATATATTCTTGATCAGGGTAAAATTCTAAGACGATCTAGCCATGTCCGTCCGTCCGTCTGTTGTAATCACTCTATCTTCTGAAGGAATTGAGATAGGGTGCTGAAATTTTGCACAGGATTGTCTTTTGTCTGCAGGCAGGTCAAGTTCGAAGATGGGATATATCGGTCCACGTTTAGGCATAGCTCCCATATAAGGGTACCCCCAGATTTTCGGTATTTTGGGGTTCTTGGGCGCGTTTTTCAACCGAATATGCTGAAATTTGGTACATTGGGTTCTTATTGGGTACTAAATGTCCCCACAAAAAATTATAAATATAGGTCCACTTTTTCTGGTAGCCCCCATATAACGGTACCTCCTAATTTTCAGTATTTTGGAGGGTTTTGTCAGTATTTTTCCACCGAATTGGCTGTAATTTAGTAGTTTGAGTTCTTAATAGGTACCAAATCGCTCCACAAAAAATTATAAATATAGGTGAATTTTTTCGGATATTCCCCATACCACCCAATTTTCGATATTTTGGGGTTCTTGAGGGCGTTTTTGAACCGAATACGCTTATATTTCTACATTGGGTTCTTAATAGGTTCCACATCTCTTCACAATATAGGTCCATTTTTTTGGATAGCCCCCATATAAGGGTACCCCCAATTTTCGGTATTTTGGGGTTCTTGAGCGCGTTTTTCAACCGAACTTGCTGCAATTTGATATTTTGTAGTCGTATATGGTAACAAATCTCCCTACCAAAAATTATTAATATTCACCCCTTCTTTGGGGTCATCCCCATATAACCCCCTTTTTATATTAAAATAGTTATCTGATTTGTTCCACGTTTTGAGTTTGGTTCTAAGACCCTTTTGTAATCATTTCACCTGCGGAGGAGAGATAAAAAATTAGAACGTAAGGTTCGATACTGAACTATAGCCGCATTTAGACCTACCCCCTGATTGAAAGTTCCAGAATTTGAACTAAGCTTGGATGAAATAATAAGATGGGCAAAGTTCGGATGAAGTCTGAATTTTCTGAAACGGATTTGGTCCAAAGAAACATGGGGTCTAGAACCAATATTTTGATTAGGCACATTTTCACCGTGTTAAAGTGTATACACCCTCATTAGCCATAAGGCTGAGGGTATAATTATCCTTTAAAAATTTCTAAAATTTGTATTATGGTTTACATAATCCGTTTTTAGAAATGTCGGTAAAGGTCCACTTTTATATTCATTTCTAGTACCTGTCAATATATCTATGGTGGAGGGTATCCAAAGTTCGGCCCGGACGAACTTACCGCTTTTTCACTTGTTTTTTTATATCGCGCTTTTTGTGCTATGTTAAGAACTTTCCGTATTTTTCCTAATAAAATCTGCTTTAGATTCTATGTAGTACCAACAACTATGGTATATCTAAATTCTGAAGGTTATAAGTAAAATAAACGGTGACCCATAACTATTTGTATGAGCACCGACTCATAATGGAAACCTTCTAAACAACTGCAACAACCAGTACCACTTTATCAACAAAATGTATCTTCAATTTATATTTAACCGCATTTACCCGAGTAAAAGTCTCTGTTCGCCAATCTAAAGTTTGACGTTCGCATACCGCGTAGAGGGTAACGATTTATTTGAATGCGGTTGACAGCTATGGGGTTTTCTTGTTTCGTTGAATCCTTGACGCTGTGGTTCGAACAGTTTTTGTAAATATTTTTTTAGGATATGTTGACTTAAAGCATCCGAAAATTTCGTTTATTTTGTTTGGACATAAGGTGTCACCGTCGAAGTGTGAGCGAAAATCAGTGCCTTAAATTAATGCTTATTGAAGGTGTACTGATTATATCTCTGTGACCGAATATTTTTTGGCTTACATCTACAAATATTTACGTTGGTTCAATTGGGATACTGTGGTATTAAGTCGTGTCAGCGACCGACATGTAAACATCAACAACGGAAATATTTTGACATCGTTATTATTCGGTGGGTTTAAACACCGAAACAGGTGATACGTTAACTATTTAATGCCATGTAAACAAGGTTGAGATTTAAAATAAACACACGAGAAAGAAGGTGTTGAGGACTATACATGCAGAATGTTATCCATCAGAAAAATAATTATGTAGGATAAGACTCATTAGTGAAGCAAACATCAACAAAATTGGTGACATTAAAATATGTACAATATTACATATTGTACATTCTTCTTCGTAATGAGGAATGATGAAAAACAGTTTAATCATAAACAATTTCGTGTCGATTGATGCGAAGGAAACTTTTTAGGATCGTTACTGGTGACGAATCATATATTTATGCGGACGTGGCAGAAAATCGACCGTGTAGGTTTTCCAAGACGAGCTAAATCCAACAAAGGGTGATCGTGGAAAAAGCATATCGGATCCAAGTGTCGCCAATCTTTTGGGCAAAAGTGGTACTCAGATACTTAAATGGCGTACACTAATATGAGGAACTCCCTATATTTTATTCAAGAGCTGCAATTATGTTTTCAATATAATACTATTTTATGTTTAACATTATATGCATATACATGTTCTCAATTGCCTTTTACAACTCCGAAATTACAATCTGATATTATGCAATGAACCATTTGGCCATAAATACATTGACTTCATTTGATGTTTTCTTTTTTTTAATCCACTTTTCTCCCTTGCATCACTAATCTGTTAAAAATCAATCCAAACAACCTTTTGGCTTCAGACAAGATCGAACGATTCAGGACTGTAAGATTATAACAATTTTTTGGCAAAGCTCAGTACCGTAACCCCATCAAATGAGTGCCAGCAGTAAAATGCCAACTAAATTATGTTTCCCCTGTTTTGCTTTGCTTCACTGGCAGACAGATAAAAAATCCTAAAATGTGAACGTTCGTTCTAATTTTGTCTCATATCGTTTGCCAGGAAATATAAAAACGACATTTAACTGATGCCAGACGTTCGGACCAAGAAAGTGTTGACATGAATTTTATTACAAACACAGCAATAATTGTGAATGTACGATTAGTACTAAAATCCATAACTAAGTAGTTAGAAAAAATTAAAGCTATTTTTCGCATGGTTTTAAAAAGTTTTCAATACGAATTTTGGCAAGTTTCTCTATTTATCCTGTTTGATAAGAATAATTGTTGGGATAATATTCATTGACAAATAACATCAGGTCTGAAGAAATGGATGATTAGAACCACTGAATATAAACTATATTTACAACAGATAGGAAAGACTTCCTGTTGCTGCTACGGAGTTTAACTGTTTGCATGTGAAGGGGTCGATCATTGAAAGGTTTTGATTATATTGAATGATATTGGGTGATTTTAGTTTGTATTGAGAACAATAAGAATTATATCACCCGAAAATCTGATACATTTAAAACCAGTATGGAAAGTAGTAAAGTCGGACGGGCCGACTATATGATACCCTTCGCCACTTTGGGTATATCCAACAGATGAATCCTAACAGACGTTGCATTATTGAAGTACCAGTAAAAAGAAATTGGATCCATAAACATATCATTCTGCAACCTATACATCATTTTTATTTTTGTCAGATATAGAGTTGCTTCTTCCAAAGGGACAAACTTATGTAAATCAATTTTAAACCAACCTATGCTAAAATAGGTCGAAATTATATGGAAGGTATACTATATCTATATCTAAACCAATTTCAAGGAAACTTGCCAGATATTTATTTATATTAAATTCAGTGCGTTGTTTCAATCGGTCTAGTTATGAATTTTAAGAGCATCGTTTACGTAAAATCGGACGAAAATATATATAGTAGGTGTATGCAAATCTGAACTGATTTTCAAGAAACTTTGCATACATCATTCTAGACTTAATTTAGTACGCCATGCCAAAATTCGTGCAAGTCAAAAGATTTGCAGGGACTATGGTGTACCATTTACCTAAAATCGGGCGAAACTATATATGAGAGCTATATCTAAATCTGAACCGATTTTTCACGAAACGTAGCATACTTTATTATATACGAAATTCAGTATTATATACCAAATTTCGTGCAAATCGATAGATATATACCTTACCATTCACCTTAAATCGAACGAAAATATATATTGGGACCTATTTCTAAATCTCAACCGATTTTCACGAAACTTCGCACACATCATTCTAGACTCAATTCAGTACGCTACGCAGAAATTCGTGAAAATCGGAATATATATGGGGGCTTTGGTGCGCCATTTAACTTAAATCAAGCGACACTATATATGGGAGCTATATCCAAATCTGAATCAAATATATCAAATATGCATATTCTCAAAATGAACCATGGGTCTCGATTCCTTTTACATGTTACAAACATATTCACGAAGACATAATACCCTGTACCACAATGTAGTGAAGGGTATAACAAATATCAGTCGGACACCCGTCTATTATTTGGCTGTGGATTTGTGAAGAAGAATTGTGTCTCCATATATGGATAAATATCTGATAAACATGAGGAGTTGGTACACCATTTACTTAAAATCGGAAGCAAATATATATTTGAAAACTATATCGAAATCAAAACCGATTTCATCGAAACTTGTCACAGGTTATGTTATACTAATTTCAGTATGTTTTGTGCATATCGGCCACATTTTCAATTCTTGGTGTATCATTTACTTAAAATCGGAAGAAAATATATACAAATTTTAACCCATTTCAACAAAAATTTCCACGTGTTAGGTTATTTTCATTCATTACACTATTCAAAATTTCATGCAAATCGAAAGATATATAGGGACTTTGGTCCACCATTTATATTAAAATGGAATTTACAAAATATATATGGAAGCTATATTTCAATAGGGTTCGTCCTTGGACCAAATAAGTGACCTATGTCAAATTTCATACAATTCGGATTATAAATGCGACCTATACCTTGTTTACAATTTAACACGGACAGGGAGACGGACGGACATGCATAACTCGACTTAGAAGCATATACACGAAAACAAAATACCCTTCACCACAGTGTGGTGAAGTGTATAAAAATGAGACCTATAAGGGGGCTATTGAATAGGAGGGAATTCTATTGATCTGAACACTCAAGTGGATAACTTAAATTGTGAGTCCTCAAATGAGGAAATGAATGTCAAGCTTGTCTCCATAAGCGAGACAATAAAGCTTAATCAAGTTTACGATAGAACGCATGCTCGAAGTCATTGGCGTGCGGAACAGGACTGCTGATGAGGAAGTGACTACGACTAAGATTAAAGCCCACTACGTGTGCAACGGTGTCTATTTCAAGATTGGAAAGGCAGAAGCCACAAAAATCAGCGAAAAAGAAACACGTATCAACAAAACATGAAAACATATTGCGAATATATTAAGTCGATATAAACATATCGATCCGTCTGTATGACTATATATTTTGGTAAATAAAATGTATATCCACTTATTACCCAATTGCAATGTAACTTGGCACAACACAGGTTTTTTGGGTCAAAAAATTAATGAAATTTTACGAGTTTTGTCACTTGATATGCTCCATACATCAGCACGGGTAGTATCAGCGTCTTGTAGAGTGTGATTTTGGTCGGGCGAGAAGTGGTCTTGTTTCTAAATTGATTACATTAACCAAAGTAGCATCTGTTGGCCAACACAATTCTTCTCCGAATTTCAAAACTGATGTCATTATTTTTATTTATGGCGGTACAAAGGTATATAAAATATTTGAATACATCGAAGCTGTGGTTCAGCTTGGTCTTCTCGCCATTTACTGCCAGATCCACTTTGGCAGACTCCTTCTCAATTTGTTCAAAGGTGGCTATTGCCGCTCGCAATGTTCGACCCATCGGCGTATGCGAGTAACATGTTTTGTTTGATGCACAGAGTGTCATTTGTGTTCACCTTTGCCTCTCTTAAAATCTTTTCTAGCAGGTTGTTAAAAATATCACACGACAAATTGTCACATTGTCTGAAACCTCGTTCGGTATTAAAGGGCTCCGAGATGTTCTTTGCGCCGATTGATACCGCCATCTCTTATTGGTTCTGGAATATCTTTACAAAATGCTCCTTCCAGTTCGCCAACACTCTGTCTGTATCTGTCACCAGGTTTTCTGATTAATCTCTTTAGGAGGATGTGCCTGCACCAAAGCCTTCGGTTTGTTTTTTTTTCTCGTTGGTAAAATTTCCGGACTTCGTTCTGACTCCTGTACATCTCGATATCCTTACGATTACGTTTTTCTTGTTCTTTTTATCTATGCTCTGAAAGTAAGTTTCTCTTCCCTCCTTTTCTCCCGATAATTCTCCCTCGCATTACCTGTTGCTACTGTCTGCAGACTTGCCCTATACGAGGCGTTTTTCACATCAGTAGCATTACGACACTCTTGATCGTACCACGGGTTTCTTGATGTTGGTCTTTGGTACCCAAGTGTTGCTTTTGCTGAAGTTTGTAGGGAATGAACAATTCGTTTCCATTGTACTTATATATTCCCAACATACCAGTCAGTAATCAAATCTCAATACCACTTGAGAACAAGCTTATAATAATAGTTGTTCTTAAGCTTTTTTTAGTTTGCCCACGCGTCAGCTATAAACTGGTACCGTTAGTTATTTTCATGGAATTTGTTTTGTTTTGCCTGTAAATTCATTGCAAAGTTTTTTAAGCGAGCGGACGGACGTGCATTTTCATAGAGTCAAAAATATAATAAAAGGTAATAAAATGCCAAATAAATATAAAAAAAGTGTGATAAGAGAAACGAGTGAAGTCATAGGACTTCTTATAAACAATAAAAAACAAAAAATAAGTGAATGTGAAGATTCCAGTGCTGGTGTTTCCAATTGCGATCAAATTAAAGAAAATAATAAGAGTGATGAATCGTCAATTACTAATATTTTTGAAAACTTGAATATACGCAATGAACTGGCTAAGTGGAGTGTAAAACATTTAATTTCTAACCAAGCACCAAGAACCAAATCTACCAAATGACGCTAGAACATTAAAAAAACTCCTAGAGATGCGCCAATTATTCAGCTTGAAGGTGGTGAATATGTGCACTATGGCCTAAAAGTTTTTAAAGTCGCATCAATAGATTGCACAGAAGGACAAAGAATTTTTGGAAAAAAGGTTCAGAATTTTGAAGAAATGTTTTACCGTCCACTGAAATCTTCTCACTTAAATATATGGCAAACGTCACAGAATTATCAGAAACTACCCAGGAACACAATTTACATGAAATAATTAAAATGACGTATTTCTTAATTGACGATCAAATAGGTTTTTTCCCACTCATTCACCATGGCTGATGATTACAACCGATATTTCACCAACGAACAACGCATCATAACTACCATGGAACCATCGACAATAAATCAAAACAACATCATCACTACAAATTTCCCCAGCTCAGAAGGTAAAAACTAACGAAATCCAAAGTTTGCGCAAGGAATTGTAGATATTAAAGAAGCAAAAGGAAGAACCAAAACGAAAAGTAATGCCAGCAGAACCTTTCAAAGAAATTGAGCTATTCTTTGATTTTGAAAAACAGCTCCAGGAAAACAGCGAGGACTTACAATTGTTTGTAAGTTTTAGTAGTATCCTATTTATTGTACATACAAATATATAGTTTTTTCTTATCACCTTCTTCAGGAAAAGGAGTTAAAATTAGTAGCAAAAGCTCCAAATTTTACAAAAAATTGCTGGAGAAAACTTTTAACTGATATAATAGCAGAAATGTTATGTTGGGAAGGCACTGATAAAAAGAAAAGCGTTAGAAATCTGTGCACAGCAATGACAATAAAAAGTAAGTAAAAAATTAAAAAAAAATACAAAATACAATTTTATTAATATTTTTAATATTTATAGGTGCAGCATTGTCTATTGGGATCACTAAAGACCTATTTATAAAGGACACCCGCACATTTTTTCAATTTGCCAAAAATCGGGGCAAGCTTCGAGATAATTATAAATTTAAAAAAACCCTATGAAATATGAAACAATTTTTTTTACTTTATTAACTATAATTTTTTTACTATAATTTTAACTTTAAGCTGTACATATAAAATTGAATATAATAAAATTTGAATTAAGACATGAATAATGAATTGGATTATTTGCTTATTATTATCAAACTTATAAAAATATTGAGATGAGTAAGCTTATATACACACTAGTTAAGATAATATTACATTTGTAAGCTTATTCTACAATTGAAAGAATAAGCTTTAAGATAATATTACATTTGTAAGCTTATTCTACAATTGCAAGAATAAGCTTTTAGTAATATTACACAAGTAATTGTATCATAAGGGTTCCGTTTTGATTTTGCTACAATTATTAATAAACATTTCTCAAGATTTTCTAAAGACTTTTTCAAGCATAATGCTTGTGTTGGTAAGCCTTATATAATATTATTCCCAATACTTTTGGTTTGTTGGGATATTATCGGGACAAGGAGTGCTTTCGTCAAGCAGGTGTGTATGTTGAGCGGAGTAGGATTCTGTTGTCTGTTGTGTGTTATGTTAGATCGCACCTTTGCTGCTACATTAAGACGAATGCGAACCTTGGCTGCTACAAGGTAGTGGTCCGAATCGGTATTCGCTCTTCGGATCGATGTTAACCACAAATGGACAGTCTGTTTTACTTACGCCTGTCCTTTCCATCGTGAATCTGGAGAGGAGGAATTTTATTCTCCTGTTAACCACAAATGGAGAGTCTGTTTTACTTACGCCTGTCCCTTCCATAGCATTTCCTGTAAGACAATAATGTCAGCTTTGTAATTTTTGAGTACATTAGCAAAAGCGAAAACTTTTTCTTTGCTTTTTCATAGCAGGAAGGGTTTTCCGATTATAGTTCTTATGGGTAAACAGCGACACACATCAGCTCACTATTTCAACGAAAATATCTACCCCAGTTGAGGTCGCAGGGAGGTCAGTGTTCACAATTGAGATGAAAGAGTGGCCAAGATAATTCTGGACTTTGCCATGTTAAAGTCAATCAGAGCCTTTGCTTGGTATCTGTCATCCCTACCTCAACCAACGATTTGGATGTAGCTCCTATATAATATTGTCCATTTTTGTTATATAAATGGATTAGTTCACATTCAAGGCTTGCACTTTTGAAGAATATGTATATATGTATATATATATTCAGTACCAAATAGCTAGTCTATTATTAGGAATCCACACACATCCACCCTACCCTGTGGCGTTCAAAGTTTTTTGAGGACATTTGAATTTTCATGTTTTAAGACAAATTCCTATTTCTTTTGACGGCATTTGGCTTTCATTGTAAAAGTCAACTTTAAATAAACCGACCACCCCCACAACCATTTAAGAATATTTCTATGTATTTGTCAGCTAACAAAACAAAACTTATAACAGCGGCAACAGCATCAACTAACATAACTACAGAAAGGACCTTTCGTATGGCATGTGGCGTATGTCAAACAAAGGACTTTTGGTATCAACGACCCGCATAAGTAGACGAGAATGAGAATGACGAACGAACGAACGATATCAAAGTAATAAAATATTATACAATTTTCATAAAACTTTATTGCAATCATCAACATCATCTTGACAATGTTTGAAATGAGAAAACGCCACAAAGTTAAAACTGACACTGTTCTGCTTCTGTCGCTGTACACTATTCAAACGTTTTGTAGCTTCTTTGTCGATGGTTCAACAATTTTGAAAACAGGGTAGTTACGTTGAAGTTGAAACACTCTTCAGTTATAGATATTTTTGAGTTTTTAGCTGTTAAAACGAAAAAAATCAATGATGAAATTAAATTACGAACAAACAAAAAACTAACTAAGACGATTATTATTTATTAACAAAATTCAGAGTTCAACTTTGCATTTCCTTACAAACAAACCTTAGTATTCTCGTCACTTTATATTTTCTGTTACAAACCTTTGGAATTTTCAAATATATACATTTTTTCCTTGTAGTCGACTACAAAATGTAGCAGTTCATGCGTGCGGGATATATTAGCGTACAAAGTGGAATACATCGTAAAACTTTGCCCTCATTGGTGAAATAAATAGACAATATAATACGGATGTCTGATGCAAGTTGATGAATAACGAATATCGCACAGTCAGAACACTCGCATCTACATACAGACAAAGGAAAATCATTTCAATGAAGAAGTGTATTCATCTTTTTCTTGCCATAATTTTATCATCATATGTTTATATTGTCATAAAAATCATGAAACAATCCGCCAGGCTGCTAACTAGTTGTCTTATGTAAATTATTTTTCTTTTATCTGTTGTTATACATTTAGCATCGCGTGGATAAATAACGTTTCGATTACAAAAAACTTACACCCAAAAATTCACTATATAAATAGCATAAAACCAAAAAGTTGGTCGAATAGAAGTTCTGATTTGATGAATGACTATGAAAATTATTTTATGCATATTCTTAAAAATGTATACCCATATCTCTCAACGAGATATACCCATATCTCCTTTACTTGTGCATGTTACAAACATGTACACAAAGACATAACACCCTGTGAAGGGAATAAACAATTGACTATATCTGACATTTTTCGATATTTGTAATGGACTATTATCGAATTAAACTGTATGAACATCTAATTATAATTATAACTCCGCCATCTAATTATGAATATAACACTATTACACATTCTTCTTAGTTTTTTTATTTCTTGAATTTATTCTCCAAACGAATTGTCATATCAAATTGACAGTCATTTTTCTTCGAGCCCATTATAATTTACATTTTGTACAGACATTTTTGAATAAAGAAAATATTGACTCTATCCCACCATTTGGATTATTTTTATTCCCAACTTTATAGTTTGGCACTTGATCTATATTACCTTCATTGTAGATGGATGGGTGTTCAACAATGTTTTTTATTGTTGTTATTTTTTTATCATCTTTATCCTGGAAGCTATTTGAATTTATTATTACTTGAACAAATTCTGGCTATTTGCGGATATATTCTTTAATTTGTTGTTGTTTTCACTAGCATTGAACTAAAATAATGTGAATGAACTTGGAAAAATAAAAGTTATGTAAAAGTTATGTAAATTGTATTGTATTGTACAATATCCTTAAGATAGAAAAGTATCCATTCCTACAAAATCAAATATGTGATCTACATACATATTTAAACCAGTTCAAATTAACCCATACGTGAAAAATTGCATTTCAATCGGGCAGACTTGGGTTCATTGGCGTATATGAAAAAAATTGAATAGTTTTGGGTTAATTGGTCTGTCGTTGCAAAATGTTCATGATATTGACCTCCAAACTTTATTTTGGTGGAAGCTGTGTCTACTTTAATGTAAAAAAATGTGTAAAAACAGGTTGAGGCGAACCAGTTTTTTATGTTCTCTATCGATTTTTGATTAAGCCACTCATTTCACGGTCTTGGTGTCAAAGTAAAACTAGAAGCCAACAAAATGGGGACTACGCCCCTTATGTATCATTTTTCAATATTTGAACTGCATCTACCTTTAAATGATGCTGTCATTTTGAAGATCGATTTAGAGCGTTTTTTTTTAATTTTACTTCTAGCTTTAATACCTAAACAGGAATTTCTAAAAATCGATTTTAAGATTATTGTAGTCGCGAATCTGAGTAATTTGATATGTATTTTGTGTATGTAGTATGCACAGCTTCAGAGTAATACTCATCCGATTGTGAAAATTTTGTGCAATCAAATTTCTAAAAAACCTATTTTTCCGGCCAATTGTTTAGATCTGTCAACTAAATGATATGGGTACCCGCGATCAATAAGGTTTTTTATGTTTCGGATGATATAAAATCGTCTTCGTGAAAATCCATCTACTAGAACAGCGGGAACTGGCCTTCCAAAAACACGAAATTTGGCAAAAAAAAATGTTTTTGAAAATATGGCGGATTTATTTGCATTTTCTGTGGATCATTTCCGCTTCAATAAATGACCTAATACGGATTTTGTCTCTTTCTAAAAGAGAACTATAAAAACTTCAGCCGAAAGAGAGATGTACCCAATTTATCTCAAAAATAGTGTGAGCTGGCACATCCATTGTTCTTAACACTAGATTGCCGAAAGCGGTCATTTTGACGGTTTTTCAATTTCAAGTACAAAAACAGCTTTTTAAAATTTGGTGACTTTTTGTACCACATAGAACTACGTTTATTAATCATAGTAGCTGCTTCCTCCCCTCTTTCATTCCCCGTATTCACATGTGCTATACCTTTATGGCCTAAAATCGGTCATTTTGACCTCTTGTGAAATATTAAATAATCAAACTACTTTTATTATTGTATAAAGTAAATTTCTTATATGACCAGATCAGTACAACAATATCGAAAACCGTTTGCTACTCTAGAAACTCAAACGAACACACAAATCGGGAAAAATACATTTTATATTTCCAATCGATTTCACTCCTAGAGTAAAAACTTCCTCTTTTTTGAACATTTTCGTCGTGTTCTGAATTTTTCAAAAAAGGG
>NW_026883143.1:0-44941 GCF_032173495.1 Musca vetustissima
TCAGAATTCGAGTTCTAACCGTTCACTCAAGTCCACATTGTACCAAATTTTGTGCTTTTCGTACCCATAAGTACGAATTTCCAAAACTACCTCAGTCATGCACTCCAATAATAACCTTAAGTGCACATTTAAATATCCCAGCTCTATCCGTTCACCAGCATCCAAATTGTATCAAATTTAGTATCATTTATTACTTTTCGTAGACGTTAGTAGGAGGTTCTAAAACTTCTCAATTTCACACTCCAAAACTTTATTTTTAATGACAAATTTCAGGATCCCAGCCCTATCCGTTCATATAGATCCAAATTGTACCATATTTAGTACTTATGAGTTCGAATTTCCAACAATGTCTCAATCCTGTATTCTAACAGTTTATTATACCCTTCACCACACTGTGGTACAGGGTATTATGTCTTTGTGCATATATTTGTAACAGGCAAAAATAATCGAGATAGACCAATGGTTCCTTTTGAGAATATGCATAGACTCACTTTCTGAGTCGATTTATGCACCAAAGTCTCTGAAAATCATTTGATTTGTACGAATTGTGGCATAGCGTATTGAATTAAATCTAGAATGGCGTATGCTAAGTTTTGTGAAAATCGGTGCAGATTTAGATATAGCTTCCATATATAGTTTCACCCGATTTTAGGTAAATTGTGCACCAAAGTCTTTGCTAATTTTTTTATTGGCATAGATATATCGTAGCTTCCATATATAATTTCGAATTATTTATGTTTATTGTATACCACATAATCAATAGGTGTCTGATTGAGATTAAATTTTAAACAGTGCAGCATACCGAATAGAGTTTGTCAAGTTGGCTTTAAATCGATTTACACAAATCTGTCCCACTGAGCGCAAACGACTCTAAACTTGCCCAAATGAAATGAAATTTAGCATAGGTTCCAGAAAGACATTAAAATCACATATTTAAGTTCGTTCGATTTCATGTCAAAATTCCTTAAAAAAGGCGACGTCTTTTCGGATACATATGTAGAATATACCCAAAGTGGTGAAGGGTATCATACAGTCCGACTTTACTACTTTCCTTACTGGTTTTTAAATATACGTTTTCCATCTCTATCCTTTTATTCAAATCTGAATTGTACTAAACTTAGTACCATTTAGTACACATAATTACGCATTTTTAAAACTAACTCCATGTCTCATCCTACAATCCAATCCTTAATTTTAATTCAAAATTTTATGATTCCCGCTCACACAAAACAAATTGTAACATATTTAGTACCATTTTGTGCTTCTCGTATCCATAAGTACATAATTCCAATACTACCTTAAATCTGTAATTTTTCATTCCAATTTTAAGTTTTCCATCTCTAACCGTTCACTCAAATCTATATTGTACCAAATTTAGTACCATTTAGTACACGTATTACGAATTTTCAAAACTACCCACATATCTCAATCCTGCATTCAAACTGTTATATTAATTCATAATTTCAGGATCTCGGCCCTATCCATTCACACAATTGTTCAACAATTTGTAAACCATTTGGTACCAGTTAGTACTTTTTTTTGTACACTCCAATAGTATTTTTAATTCGAAAATTCTGGAGTCCAGCTCTATCCGTTCACACATAATTAAGTTGTGCCAAATATAGAACCATTTAGTACACATAAGTACTATGCTTCCATATCTCAATTCTATATACCAACAGCAACCACTATTCCAAATTTTAGGTTTCCAGATCTCTCCATTCACCCAAATCCAAATTGTACCAAATTTAGTTCCGTTTAGTACTTTTCGTATATATAAATGCGAATTTCAACTGTAATCTTACTTCCAAATTTCATATATAAAATTTCAAGATTTTAGCTATATATGTTCAATATATGTAGAATTAGAACTACATTTAGTACTTTTAGTACACTTATAGGTCGAATTTCCAAAAACCCCTTTTGTACATCTTTCTAACTTTCCATCAGTGACCCACATTCCAAATTTCAGAATTCTAGCTCTTCCCGTTCGCCTAATACAAAGGGTACCATATTTCGTACATTTTAGTACTTTTCGTACCCTTCTAGTACGAATCTCCAAAAACCCAGCCTTATCTCACGCCTAAACACCAACAACAACCCACACTCAAAATTTCAAGCTTCTAGCTTTAGCCGTTTCGTCTGGGCGATGATCTGTCAGTCAGTCACTCACTCACTCACTCACTTAACACTAAGCTCTTATATATATATATATATAATTTGCATTTATAGTACCCGCTACTTCGTATGCGGAAAGGGAATGAAAAAAATATTTCATATGGAAATCGTGAATACCGTATAATTAGTTGTACTATAGTTCTGAATTCCACCTCTATTCCTACATTTAACATCAAGTTTATTACCATTAAGTACTCTTCATACACATAAGTACTATTTTCCGAAATCCACACTTTAGCAAAAATGTACAGGTCCCACATGTAATTCCATTTAGAACTTTTCGAACACATAATTATATATTTTCAAGACTACCTCTATACCGTCACCTCCACTAAATTTAGTACCAAAAACCCTTTGGTCCTTCTTTCTAACTCTCTGTCAATGACCAACATTCTAAATTTTAGGTTTCCAGCTCTCTCCGTTACCCAAATTCAAATTATTCCAAATTTAGTGAATTTTCTATTCTATTAACTATTGGAATTTATGTATATTCGAGTTTCCAAAGTTGTCTCCATAGCTCAATATTACACTTCAACAGTAATCTAAGTTCCAAATCTCAAGATTCAACCAAAACCAAATTGTTTCAAATTTAGTACCATTTAGTAATTCTCATACTCATAGGTAAGAATGTCTAAAACAACATCAATCCTACACTCTAAAAGTAATCTTACTTCCACCAAAGTCCAAACTGTTCCAAATTTATTGATTTCGTACTCATATGTACAAATTTCCAAATGTACCTCAACCCTTCTTTCAAATAGTCCAAATTTAAGAATTCCAGCTCTGTGTGAAACCATTCCGCACTTTTCGTACCCATATACCAAACCAATCTTAATATTCCAAACCGTCTTTCAATCGTAAGTCCAAATTTAAGAATTTCAGCTCTATCTGTACACTAAACTGTTTGGTACCATTCTGTACTTTTCCTACACTCCCAGAGTAACCTAAGTTGCAACATTCAGGATTCGAGTTCTACCCGTTCACCAAAGTCCAAATTGTACCAATTTTTTTGGTTGTCGTACCCAAAGTACAAATTTCCAAAAATACCTCAGTCATGCACTCCAATAATAACCTTAGGTCCACATTTAAAGATTCCAGCTCTATTCGTTCACCAACATCCAATAGATCCAAATACATAGATCCAAATTGTACCATATTTAGTACTTTTCGTACTCAGGAGTTCGAATTTCCAACACTATCTCAATCCTTTGCTATAAAAGTAATTTTATTTTTAAATCCATCCATCTCTATCCTTTCACTCAAATCTAAAATGTACTAAACTTAGCACCATTTAGTACAGATAATTACGTATTTTTAAAACTACCTCATCCTACACTCCAACCTTATTTTTAAGTCCAAATATTAGGATTCCCGCCCACACATAACGAATTGTACCATATTTAGTACCAATTAGGTCTTCTCGTATCCATAAGTACGAAATTCCAATACTTCCTTAATCTTGTAATTTTAATTCCAAATTTACGTTTACTATCTCTATCCGTTAAATCGAATCAAAGTTGTACCAAATTTTTTTACCATTTAGTACACATAATGACGAATTTTAAAAAATTACCGACATATCTCAATTCTGCACTCAAACTGTAATATTAATTCAATATTTCAGAACATAGCCCTATCCGTTCACACATTTGTAAGCTTTTCGGTACCATTTAGTACTTTTTGTTTCTATAATTAAAACTTCCCTAAACTATGTCAATCCTACACTCCAACAGTAATTTTAATAAAAAAAATTCGGGAGTCCAGCTCTATCCGTTCACACGAAATCAAGTTGTACCAAATATAGTAGTACTTAGTACACCTAGGTAATATGCTTCCATATCTCAATTCTATATTCAAACATCAACCATTAGTCCAAATTATGGGTTTCCAGCTCTCTCCGTTCACCCAAATCCATCTAGTGCCGTTTAGTACTTTTCGTACACATAAATACGAGTTTCCAGAGATGTCTCTATAGCTCAATCTTACACTCCAACAGTCATTCTAATTCCCAATTAGAAGACTTCAGCTCTATATGTTCACCTAAATCCAACTTCCACCAAATTTAGTACCATTTAGTACTTATACAAATAAATACGATTTTTTAAAGCTAATTCCGATTATCAAGATTCCATCTCTACACACTCAACTGAAGGTAAATAGTACGGAATTTAGTACCATTTTACACTTTTTATACACATAAGTACGAATGTCTTAAACCATTTCCGTACATCAACACCACTTCCCAACTTGTATTTCATTTAAAATGTCAAGATTCCAGCTATATATGTTCAATATCAGTGACCAACATTCCAAATTTCAGAATTCTAGCTCTTCTCTTTCGCTAATAAAAAGGGTACCATATTTGGTACCTTTTTGTACTTTTCGTACCCTTCTACTTCCAACAAAACTTTCTGCATACCCCGATCCTACACCCCCATAATGATTCCAAATTCAAATTTAAATGTACCAAATTTAGTACACAGTAGTACGAATTTCCAATACTTCTTACTAAACCCACACCCCCACAATTATCCTAAATCCAACTTTCAGAATTCCAACTCTATCGGTTCATCCACAATTCAATTTGTTGTAAATTTAGTACACTGTAGAACGAATTTCCAAAACTTCCTACTTAACCCAAACCTACACTCCACAGTGATCCTAATTCTAAGTTTCAGAATTCCAACGCTATAGGTTCACTCACAATCTAAATTGTACCAAATTTAGTACACAGTAGTATCAAAACCTTCAACTTACCCTAACCCCACAGTGACCCTAAATCCAAGTTTCATGATTACAACTCTATCGGTTCACTCACAATTCAAATTGTACCAGATTTAGTACACAGTAGTACGAATTTCCAAAACCTCCAACTTACCCTGTCCCTACAACGCCACAGTGACCCTAAATCCAAGTTTCAGGATTACAACTCTATAGGTTTACTCACAATTCAATTTGTACCAAATTTAGTACGCTGTAGTACGAATTTCTAAAACTTCCTACAGACCCCAATCCTACACCCTCACAGTGATCCTAAATCCAAGTCTCAGGATTCCACCTCCATCGGTTCACCCTCAATTCAAATTGTACCAAATTTAGTACACAGTAGTATGAATTTCCAAAACTTCCTACAGACCCCAATCCTACACCCCCACAGTGATCCTATATCCAAGTTTCAGGATTCCAACTCTGTCGGTTCACTCTCAATTCAAATTGTACAAAATTTAGTACATAGTAGTACCAATTTCCAAAACTTCCTACATACCCCAATCCTACACCCCCACAGTGATCCTAACTCAAAGTTTCAGGATTCCAACTCTATCGGTTCACTCACAATTCAAATTGTACCAAATTTAGTACACAGTAGTACCCACCCCGCCCACAATTCAAATTGTACCAAATTTAGTACACATTAGTAAAAAATTTTAAAACTTCCTACATAGCTCGATCTTACACCCCAAAAGTTATCCTGACTCCAAATTTCATGATTCTAGCTCTATTGATTCGCATAAAATTCAAATTGTACCAAATTTAGTACCATTTAGTACCCATGAATATAAATTACTGAAACTGGTTAAAAAAATTCCAAAACTACCCACAGTGATCCTATATCCAAGTTTCAGGATTCCAACTCTGTCGGTTCACTCTCAATTCAAATTGTACAAAATTTAGTACATAGTAGTATCAATTTCCAAAACTTCCTACATAACCCAATCCTACACCCCCACAGTGATCCTAACTCAAAGTTTCAGGATTCCAACTCTATCGGCTCACTCACAATTCAAATTGTACCAAATTTAGTACACAGTAGTACCCACCCCGCCTACAATTCAAATTGTACCAAATTTAGTACACATTAGTAAACATTTTTAAAACTTCCTACATAGCTCGATCTTACACCCCAACAGTGATCCTGACTCCAAATTTCATGATTCTAGCTCTATTGGTTTGCATAAAATTCAAATTGTACCAAATTTAGTACCATTTAGTACCCATGAATAAAAATTACTGAAACTGGTTAAAATAATTCCAAAACTACGTACATTCCCAATCCTACACTCCGACGGTAATGTTAATTTCAAATTTCAGGATTCCAGCTCGATTTTTATCTCCAAATTAAATTTGTACCAAATATAGTATCATATAGTACTTTTCGTACACATGAGTACATGCTTCCAAAACCATCTCCTTAAATGGACTCTACATCTCATCCCTAATTCGCATTTCAAGTTTTTAGCTCTATCAATTCACATGGTACGAAATTGTACAAAATTAAGTACATTTTAGTACTTTTCGGATATTTATAGTTCGAATTTCCAAAAACCCGTTGATACATATATTCTACACTCAGCGACCACCAATCCAAATTTCAGAGTTCTAGCTCTACCGGTTCGTCAAATACAAATGGTATCACATTTAGTACTTTTTAGTACTTTTCGTACCGTTCTAGTACGAATTTCCAAAAACGCTTTTGTACATCTTCCTAACTTTACATCAGTGACCCACATTCCAAATTTCAGAATTCTAGCTCTTCCCGTTCGCCTAATACAAAGGGTACCATATTTGGTACATTTTAGTACTTTTCGTACCCTTCTAGTTCGAATTTCCAAAAACCCAGCCTTATCTCACGCCTACACACCAACACCAACCCACACACAAAATTTCAAGTTTCTAGCATTAGCCGTTTCGTCTGGGCGATGATCTGTCAGTCAGTCACTCACTCACTCACTCACTTAACACTAAGCTCTTTTATATATATATAGATTTACACAACAATGTTGTCAGGGAATTATAGCTTTGTGGAGCCCCAAGAGATAGTAACGCCACGAACTAGTGGCCCTATATCCACCTTTAAATATACCGAACGTCATACCTCGACTAGATGAGTCGACTCGTAGACCTACGTGTCCGTCCGTCTGTCCATTATAATTTCTAAACATGAAACAGGCCACAGTTATGGACCAATCGTCACGAAATTTTGCATGTAGGATGGGTTCTGGTCAAAGAAGACTCCAATTGTTTTTGGTTAAGATCGCTTAATATTTAGGGGATGAAATGCATCAACAATTTTATTATCTGATTTTCTGGTCACTCTGGAGGCCACATTTGAGACACCACGAGGTTTTACACCGGGAAAGGAATTTGCCAGAGAATAACTGTTTTCTTGAAGATCGGTCAATATTTATATGGTAAAATGGAACCTGACCTTTGTGTACAAAAATGACAACATTTGAACATTTATTTACTTCTAACGTAGAGAACCGAGAAGTTGATAGTATATCTGAGCGGAGTGGTTGGTCTTTAATATGATACCAATTAGATTGGGTTTGATGTGGGAGTTATTCGTAAATATTTATAGGTGTCTGGGTATTCTGATATAGTTTAGCATTACCATTACCCCACTAAATGGAGGCGGTGTTGACCTCTAATCGGGCAGGAGTGTACAAATATCGCAAAATATTGCCCTAGCTCAGAATACATATGTATAGAAACTTAGAGATTAGTAGTAGTTGTGTAGGGTATCATATGGTCAGCCCTGTCCAACTATACTTTTCCGTTAACTGTGTATAACCGCCACCACAATGTGGTACAGGGTATTATGTCTTTATGCATATGTTTCTAACAGGGAGAATATGCATAGAATCACTTTCTGGGTCATTTACATGCTCGTCCATCTGTCTGTCCATGTTAAATTGTAAACCAGTAAGGAAAGTAGTAAAGTCGGACGGGGCCGACTATATGATACCCTTTACCACTTTGGAATATTCAACAGATGAATCCTAACAGACGTCGAATTTTTGAAGGACCATTAACATGAAAATGGATCCATAAACATGTCATTCTGCCACCTATACTAAATTTTTCAATTGGTCAGATATAGGGTTGCTTCTTATGTTATAGTAACTTCAGTACGTAGTGCAATATTTTGTGCTGATTGGACCCACCTTGCTGAAGCATTTATATCCTACCTCTAGGATATACTAACTTCAGTGCGTTGTGCAAAATTTGTGTCAATTTGGCGTTAAATCGGACGAAAGAAGAAAGAATCAATATTAAAATCTGAACCGATTTCAATGAGACTTCGCAGAAATTAACTACAGTATATTGTACAAAATTGGGTGTGGAGAGCCTACAGTTATTAGTTCAAATGGTAGTAGCTTCGGCTACGAAAACGTGCAGAGTTTAGTCTGTGGGGGACCATTCCCGGACTAGCAGGCTTGTGGAATAATTGTTGGGAGGGGTGAGATGCATGGTGGCTACCAATATCGCGTGATGTTGGTGGCCACTTTTGCATTGTATCCCCTTTCAGCAATTGTTTCATTGTAGAGAGCCTGCATGTTAGTCCTAATGGTAGTAGCTTTGGTTATGAAGCTGGGCAGAGGCTATAGTCTGTGAGTGACCAGTCTCGAACTGTTTGGGGTTCTACTGGTAATAGCTTTGGCTATGAACCTGACCGAAGGTTTCGGTAGCACGGGTGTCAGGGCCCCTAGGTCTGCGGATCTAGCCTGGCAGTTGGTGTTAGCCCTTCGGGGAGCATCGTGCTGGATGTGGTTTATACCCAAATCGCGGGTAGAGCTGTGGCTCGGTGTGGAGTTGCATTACAAGCGGGTGCCTGACCCATAGAAAGGCAGGAGTTTTAGATGGGCTCCGCTCCTCATCCAAGGAGATGATCGCGTCCGAATACGTGTGATCGATTGGTACCTGCATTTCGGTGTGGGGGCGTTGGTTGACGCTTTGTATTAACTGGTGTTTACAGCACCGTGCCACGTACTCTAAGCATCTCTGTACAAAATTGGGTGACAATCGGTCACACAAGTGCATAATTTACATAAAATCGGAAGAAAATATATGTAGGAGCTATATCTAAATCTGGACCGATTTTCAGGAAACTTAACACACATCATTATAGATATAATTAATTATGCTATGCCAAATTTCGTGTAAATCTAAAGATATATATGGACTTTGGTGCACCATTTACATAAAATCGGAAGAAAATATATATGGGAGCTATATCTAAATCTGAAAGTATTTTCAGGAAACCTAACACACATCAATCTACACCTAATTCATTACGCTATGCCAAATTTCGTGCAACTCGAAAGATATATAGGTACTTTGGTGCACAATTTACATTAAATCGGACCAAAATGTATATATGGGAGCTATATCTAAATCTAGACCGATTTTCAGGAAACTTAACATACCTCATTCTAGACCTAAGAGACCAATCTACACCTAATTCAGTACGCTGTGCCAAATGTTGTGCAAATCGAAAGATAAATAGGGACTTTGGTACACCATTTACATTAAATCGGACGAAACTTGACACACATCATTCTAGTACGCTGTGCCAAATCTTGTGCAAATCGGGTGATATATAGGGACTTTGGTACACCGTTGACAGTAAATCGGACAAAAAATGTATGGGAGCTATATCTAAATCTGGACCGATTTTCAGAAAAATTAACACACATCATTCTAAACCTAATTCGAAAGATGTATAGGGACTTTGGTACACCATTTACCTAAAATCGGACGAAAATATATATGGAAGCTATATCTAAATCTGAACCGATTTTTTCCAATTTCAATAAGGTTCGCCCTTGGGCCAAATAAGAGACCTATGCCAAATTTCCTCCAATTCGGATCATAAATGCGACGTGTACTTTGTTCACAGGCGGACATGCATAAAACGTCTTAAAAAGTGATTCTATGCATATTTTCAAAAGGAACCCTGTGTCTATCTCGTTTCCTCGTTACAAACATATGCACAAAGACATAATACCCTGTACCACAGTGTGGTGAAGGGTATAACAAAGTACAGCTCACATTTATGATCGGAATTAGATTAAATTTTCACAGCTCATTTAGTTGGACCAAGGACGAAACCTGTTGAAATTTTAGAAATTCTGTGTATGTAAGGTGTATCAAATTGTGAATCCAATCCGGAGACTGGGGCCAATATTAACAATTTTGGATTGAGTAAGAATTTTTATTTAAAATAAGGATCCAAAATACCATATTGGAACAAATTCAGTTGAAAAACGTGCTCAATCTCCCAAAATAGCGGAATTTGAGACGTATGGGTCTACCCTAAAAAGTGGATCCATATATCCAATTTTTAATTCCAAACATTTTGGCAATGGATATGAAAAATGTTAGAGCATTAATTTCATACTGTGAGCTCTGTCGTAATTATAACGGACAGACGGAGATATTGAAGTGGATTGTATGTGTATGCGGAATATAAGTAAGGTAGGCAAATTTCTCTTACTTGTGAAATGATGACATATATACAAAAAACAAATGAGGTATAGGTTATTAATGACAAAGTATTCAATATCCTTAAAAGGTTCATAAATTATAATCGAAACTGTTATGGCGTAGAAAACAATCTTCTGGTTCACCAACACAATGATAGCTGATATAGAAACAAATACTTCTGTGAACAAAGTGATAAAAATCAGCAACAACAACAAAGCATAAGTCAGATAATGACAGACATTGAGGCTAAAAGAATGAAAGCAACAAATCATAATGAAGAAAGTTTCCAGAAACAAAACCCCTATCAAATGACACGAAACCGAACGAACGAACTAAATATTCCGGTTACAAATGAAGAATAATGAAATGATAACAGCTGGAATTCAATATATGACGAACGGCACTGAGGAATGGGCTGCAATTGAGATTTGCTTGTCTGTTCCGCATTACTTTTGTTCTAACTTTGGGCGATTTTTTTTCTTTTTTAGCTTCCTTTTTTTTGCGTTGCAGATAAATGAAGTAAATAAAAAACTTAATCAATCAGAGTTACTGCTTACTTGTCACTAATGCCATGTCATCGCATGACAATAATTGAGAAGTTCAATTTTTGTTCGCTGCCGCTGTTGTTGTTGTTGCTGCTGTTGTTTTCGCTGTGGTGGCATACTTCCTAGCTAGGAAGCTAGCTTGCACGCTGGGGCATAGATGACGCAGTTTAAATTTTTTTCTGTTGTTTGTTTGGATTTTTTATGGGTGTGAGGGTATGTGTTTTTTCATTCATCTGCTCTCTCTTCCCGTATTTTTTTTTCTTTTTTTCCTTCTATTCTTTTCTAAAGAGCCAACTTAAAGCCAACAGCGATTGCATCCATTTGTAAATTCTCATTATCCTTGCACTCATTCTGACAGTCACGTCAGCAGAACTAATTCATTGCAAATCTCATGGAATACAGCTGCTGGTTGGGTTTTACAATTGTCGGCATGCAGCGTCGCCATGGAGGTGGTGGTACGAGTATTTGCTCCTGTTACCACTGTTAGTATTTGTTCTTCCCGAATGAATTTTCAATTTTCATTTTTAATGTCAAACAAGAGAAACTACACTAAACATACACACACATACATACATACACATGTACATACACCCATGGCACGTAATCATTTAAAATTAGAAGTTACAGCGGGATATCTCTACCAGACCATGATGAGTATGAGGTTGACTGTCGACAGCCATATACATATATGCAAGACACAAAACCGATTAAAAAGTTAAGATGCATTTGATTTTGTGAAAAACGAAAAAAAAAAATAAAGAAATTAAAAACGATAAAAGGAATTAAAGAGCGGAAGATTAAAGGGGTGGGGGTTTAATTAATTACATGTTTGTAGCATCTAATCGATTTATGAATTTTGTTACTTACCCGAAAGTGCAAAAATAAAATATTTCTTTGTTTGCTCAATAACTTGTTGGTTAACTTTGAATTTGTTTTTATGTGTGAAATATTGGTTAGAATGTATCAATAGATTTTGCGGCTGTATGTGGGGTGTGCATACAACTGTCATAATAAGTAGGGGAGACTGGGACACATTCTGCACTTTTTGTTTAAAGCTCTATATCTCAGTAATTATTCAACATTTACAAACACTTTATGGCTGATTATTATCCTCTGATACTTAATTACAGAAATTAGTACCAAAAAGATATAATAAATTAGTATTTGTAAAAAAGTCAAATTCGCTGAATGTGTCCCTACCCGGGGTAGCTTCGGCATTTTATGGGGCACATTCGGCACCATAGTCATAGCCTGGTAATTATTACCGATATCAGTCTGGTTGAAATTCAGATATTCTAACTGTTCCATTTTGTTTTAGTATGCGACTGACTCAAAGTTGATAAGGCTATATTTTTTTAGCGGCGGACTTTGACATCTCAAGGTCACACACACCATCAGAAATAAGTTTTTCTATCGCAGTTTCGTCAATACAAGCACGTTTGGTCTTATATATGTAATTTCGAACCATATTAAAGGATTATTTTTGTAGAGAAAATCAAAAACATTTTAAGGAAATAATATTGCACTATCTGTTTATTGCCGAATGTGTCCCACTTTAAAATACCGAATTTTTATAAGAATGCACATTGTAATTAACTACTTTTTAATAATAATATATATATATATATATATATAACGATTTAAAAGTTTTATACACGAAATACTTACGAAATTGAATGGAAATATTACCAAAACATCTATATAAATACAAAAAACCGTGCATCTAAATAAGTTTATTTGCTAGAGATTTCAAACTTTGCGACAGATATTTATTTTAATATTCGATACCTATGTATCGAAGCTAGTGATGTACGGTGAGAGCTTCACGATTGCCGAATGTGCCCTGATGCCGAAGGTGCCCAAGTCTCCCCTACTCGTTTTCAATATTGAAGTGCTAATAAAAACTATTAAAAAAGGGTCAGTCGGTGTTGCCGACAGATATATACCCCCAACCTATGGCTTGCGGAGTTTTTTGGAATTACACAAAGATTTTATTATTACCGATATATATATAAGTAATATGTTCTTATCAAAGAGGTTTCTGATTTAATTTTGAACAAAGTGTTTATAAAGTATTAACCATTTGTAAGGGATGTACCGGAAAGAGTGGACTACTGGGTCCGATCTTCGGACTTGATTTAGAGTTGGTAAAGATAATATGTTGTTCAAGGTTTGGTTCAAATCTGGCATTCCATTCGCCTGATATAACATTTATAAATATTTAAAATTTTGATTTAGAAATATTGAAAATGTTGACCATTTGTGGGGAGGTACTAGAAGGAGTGAACCAATGGGTCAGATCTTCGGATTAAATCTAGAATTCGTAAAGTTTGGTTCATATCGGACATTCCATTGGCCTAATATTAGATTTACAAATATTGACAATTTTGACCATTTGTGGGGGAGGTACCAAAAGGAGTGGACCAATGGGTACCATCTACCTACATGATCTAGGCTTGGTAAAGGTAATAAGTTGTACAAAGTTTCGTTAAAACCAGATAGTCCGTTTGTAAGTTATTATAAAATTAATTTTTAGCACAATTTTGACCATATTGTGGGGGAGGTACCAGAAAGAGTAGACCAATGAGTCCAATCTTTAAGCTTGATCTAGGCTTGGTAAAGGTAGTAGGTCCTCATATTCTCCTCATATTGGATTTATAAAAACTGAAAATTTCGACCATTTGTGGGGGACGTACCAGAAGGAGTGATCCAATGGGTCCCATCTTCCAACTGGATCTAGGCATGGTAATGATAATAGGTTGTACAAGATTTCGTTCAAATCGGATATTTCGTTAGCAAGTTATTATAAAATTAATTTTTAGTACAACTTTGACCATTTTGTGGGAGAGTTACCAGAAAGAGTGGACCTATTTACCCCATATTCGAACTTTAACTAAATTTGGAAGAAATATTAAGATGTGCAAAGTTTGGATAAAATCGATTATTCCCTTGGAAAGTTATCGTGCGCACCAGCCAGACAGACAACGCACGGACGGCCGGACGTGGCTAAATCGACTCAAAATTTTCTGAAACGACATTGGTCCAAAGATACATGGGGTCTAAAACCAATATTTCAATGCACCAAAGTCGCTATATATCATTCGTTTTGCACGAAATTTGGCATAGCGTACTGAATTGTATATGAAATGATGTGTGTTAAGTTTCGTGAAAATCAATTGAGATTTAGAGGTAGCCATATATATTTTCGTCCGATTTTATGTAAATAGTGTAAATAGCCCCAACATATATATTTTCTTCCGATTTTAGGTAAATGGTGTACACCTAATGTTCGAAAATAGTAAAATTTAGGCCGATTGGCACAAAATTTTGCCGAAGACTTGAGTGTGGATGGATTTAAGTCAGTTCACATATAAATACAGATCTCATATATAATTTAGTTCAATTTCCTATCAAAAGTCATTCAGGTTTGTTAGGATGAAAATATATCCAAAGTGGTAAAACCTTACTGGTTTCATTTGTTTAATTTATAAATTTGAAATAAATTTCTTTTTATTTTACAGGATACGCCAAAAACGTATGTTTCAACATTTCCTGTTAAAGGTAAGAAATATTTTTGAACATAATATATTATATACTATACACAACTACTCTACACAACTATGTTATTAGGGTATTATAGCTTTGTGCAGTCCCAAGAGTTTGTAACGCCGCAAAATATTATTCCTAGACCAACCTTTAAGTATACCGATTGTCATATCTCGACTAGCTGTGTCAATCTACACCTATGTGTCCGCCCGTCTGTTCAATATAATTTGTAAACATGAAACATGCCACGTTTATGGCTCCATAGTCACGAAATTTTCCATTTAGGATGGGTTCTCTCCAAAGAAGACCCTTATTGTTTTTGGTATTGATCCTGTGATATTTAGGAGGTGAAATGGATCAAAACCTTTATGCTTTTTAGTCTACAGGCTCTAGAAGCCACAATTATGGACCGAAAATCACAAAATTTTACACGGAGAAAGGGTTAAATTAGATCAGTTAGAATAAACATGAAAATAGGTCAATATTTAGCGGGCAAAGTGGAACCATATTTTTGTGTGAAAAATTACCAAATTTGTATTCTGGGGAGTATATATGTACTCCTGAAGGACATAGACCCGAGAATTTTGTAGTTTATACAAGAGGAGTTGTTGACCTTAAAATTGAAGATAATTACATTGTTCTATGTACTCGGATGTGGAGTTACACGTAAATATGTGTTATGATATTGTTCAATATTACTATTACCCCACTAAAGGGCGGAAATGTAGCGCTGATGGCCAGGAAATTTTACATGAAGTTTCGGTTATGGCCAAGGGCGACACCAATTATTTTTCGGAGATGTTGAGATGATATTTAGGGGTGCAATGAACGGAAAACTTAAAATTTATCAGACTTCTAGAGCGGCTGTTTAGATGATGATCGGTCTATATTCCGAGGTCAAACCAACCAAAACCTAAAGTGACCGATTTTTTTTTTTGTGGCCTAAATTTTCACCTCGGAAAACAAGATTTGGAAACTATCCCAGGGTAAGAAAGAGGAGCTGTTGTCCTATAATTGGTCAAGAGTGTGCAATCTTCGCATAAAATTGCCCCGGAATATAGAACCGCAGAAAGTTAAATTTTCGTGGTAGTTGCGAAGGGTATCATATGGTCGGTCCCGTCCGACCGCCCAATGGCTATTACTGTGGTTATAATCCGGAGATTATTGTTAATCTGTTAACACTCAATTTGCGTGTTTTCAAAAGTAAACGTAAATAAAACAGGTATACTACACTGCGTATCATAACTATAGACGCACCCTTAATTCATTTGGTATGTTAGTTGACAAATAAAATGTACCTATTAAGTTATTGTTCACAATAAAACCATCAAAAATACATATTATTCAACAAAAATAATTAATTTATTCTTTATGGGTTCGCTGAATTCTGCACTTTAAAAATTGCTGGTGTTGCATAACTATAGACGCACTTTTACAAAATTAGAAAAATTAATTTTTTAAAACTTAAATAAAATAAAATAACTTTTATTGCCATTTTGTGAAAGCAGCAACAATCAAGGACTCGTTTTTTAGCAGGACAACGCACCAGTCCATAAAAGTCGCCATACTCAAGTATGGTTAAAATCGAAAAATATTAAAATTTCTGACCAGAATCCGATCGAGAACATGTGTGGAATCTTGACTCGTCGTGTCTATGCAGAAAACCCCCAATACCAAACAGTATTTTATTTCCATGAAGTGATTATCGATGAATGGCGGTCAAACGATGAAGACTTGCGAATAATTTTGATCAACAGTGTGATGGATAAAATTTTTGAACTTATTCATAATAAGGGAGGCCCTACCCATTATTTATAAAACTTATTTTATTTTATTTAAGTTTTAAAAAATTAATTTTTTATACCCTTCACCACACTGTGGTACAGGGTATTATGTCTTTGTGCATATGTTTGTAACAGGCAAAAGGAATGGAGGTAGACCCATGGTTCCTTTTGAGAATATGCATAGAATCACTTTCTGAGTCGATTTACGCATGTCCGTCCGTCCATGTATTTTTGTGAACAAAGTACAGGTCGCATTTATGATCCGATTTGGATGAAATTTGGCACAGTTCACTTATTTAGCCCAGGGACGAACCCTATTGAAATTGAGAAAAATCGGTTCAGATTTAGATATAGCTCCCATATATATTTTCGTCCGATTTAAGGTAAATTGTGCACCAAAGTCCCTACATGTCGTTCGATTTGCACGAAATTTGGCACTGCGTAATGAATTAAGCCTAGAATAATGTCTGCCAAGTTTCGTAAAAATCGGTCCAGATTTAGATATAGCTCCAATATATTGTTTCGTCCGATTTTATGTAAGTGATGCACCAAAGTCCCTATATATATTTCGATTTGCACGAAATTTGGCATAACGTACTTAATAGAGCCTAGAGTGCTTTATGCCAAGTTTCCTGGAATGATGTGTGCTGAATTTCGTGAAAATCGGTTCAGATTAAGATATATATATATATATATATATATATATATATTTCCGTCAGATTTAATGTAAATAATGTACCAAAGTTCTAATATTGCATAGATCGATTGATTGACACAGCAAGGAACCAATGTATGATTGAAAGAAAAAAACGTACTTAAATTAGTATAACCCAACCTGTGAAAAGTTTCGTTGAAATCGGTTCAAATTTGGATATAGATTCCACATATATTTTTATCCGATTTAAGGTAATTGGTGCTTTTAAGACCCTATATATCTTTGCACGAAATTTGCGTCTATAATAATGTGTGCCAAGTTTCATGAAAATCGGTTCAGATGTATATGAAGCTTATATATATATATATATATATATAGTCGCCCGATTTTAGGTAAATGGTGCACCAAAGTCTTTGAAAATCATTCCATTTGCACGAAATTTGTCATAGCGTACTGAATTAAGTTTAGAATGACGTGAGCTAAATTTCGTGAAAATCGGTTCAGATTTAAATGTAGCTCCCATATATATTTTCGTCCGGTTTTATGTAATTGGTGCATCGATAGGATACATCTTAGGATCCATCTGTTGAATATACCCAAAGTGGTGAAGGGTATCATATAGTCGGCCCAGTCCGACTTTACTACTTTCCTTACTGGTCTAATTTTGTAAAAGTGCGTCTATAGTTATGCAACACCAGCAACTTTGAAAGTGCAGAATTCGGCGAAACCATAAAGAATAAATTAATTATTTTTGTTGAATAATATGTCCAATAATGGGTCCATTTTACTTGTCAACTAACATACCAATTGAATTAAGGGTGCGTCTATAGTTATGATACGCAGTGTATATATTTTCGTCCTGGCATGTCATTATACCCTTCACCACACTGTGGTACAGGTATTATGTATTTGGGCATATGTTTGTAACAGGCAAAAAGAAACGAGATAGACACATGGTTCCATATGCATAGAATCAGTTTTTAAGTCGATTTATTATGTCCGTCCGGCCGTCCGTCTGTCAGCTGCCTGTTCATGTTAAATTGTGAACAAAGTACAGGTCGCATTTATTATTCGAATTGGACGAAATTTGGCACATCTCATTCATTTGGCCCAAGGACGAACCTTATTGAAATTGGGAAAAATCGGTTCAGATTTCGATATAGCTCCCATAAATATTTTCGTCTGATTTAAGGTAAATGGTGTACCAAAGTCCCTAAATATCTTTCGTTTTGCACGAAATTTGGTACAGCGTACTGAATTGAGCCTAATATGTGTGCACAGTTTCGTGAAAATCGGTTCAGATTTAGATATAACTCCCATATACATTTTCACCCGATTTAAGGTAAATGGTGCAATAAAATCCCCAAATATCTTTCGATTTGCACGAAATTTGGCACAGCGTACTGAATTGAGCCTAATATGATGTGTGCTAAGTTTAGTGAAAATCGGTTCAGATTTAGATATAGCTCCCATATATACTTTCGTCCGATTTCAGGTAAATAGTGCACCAAAGTCCCTATATATCTTTCGATTTGCACGAAATTTGGTATAGCGTACTGAATTAGGTCTAGAATGGAGTGTGTAAGGATTCCAGAAAATCGGTTCAGATTTAGATATAGCTCCATATATATTTTCGTCCGATTTAATGTAAATGGTGTTCCAAAGTCCCGCACGAATTTTGGCATATCGTATTGAATTGAGTATAGAATAATGTCTGCTAAGTTTCGTGAAAATCGGTTCAGATATAGCTCCCATATATATTTTCGTCCGATTTGAGGTAAATGGTATACCAAAGTCCCTTACTATCTTTCGATTTGCACCAAATTTGGCACAGCGTAATGAATTAGGTCTAGAATGATGTGTGTGAAGTTTCCTGAAATCGGTTCAGATTTAGATATAGCTTCTATATCTGACCAAATGAAAAATTTAGTATCGGTTGCAGAATGACATGTTTACTGATCCTTTAAAATGCGACGTCTGTTAGGAGTCATCTGTTGAATATACCCAAAGTGGTGAAGTGATCATATAGTCGGCCCCGTCCGACTTTACTACTTTCCTTACTCGTTTTTTTGAGTCGATTTATGCATTTCCGTCAGTCCGTCTATAGATGTTCAATTGTAAACAAAGTACAGGTCGCATTTATGATCCGATTTGAAATAAAATTTGGCACAAGTCACTTAATTGGCCCAAGGACAAACAATATTGAAATTCAGATTTAGATATAGCTCCCATATATATTTCCTTCCGATCTAAGGTAAATGGGACACCAAAGTGCCTATATATATTTCGATTTGTACGAAATTTGGCATGGATTTTTTAAAAGATACCTTTTAAGGACCTATATAAGGCGTGGATTTTTTAAAAGATATTTTTAAGGACCAATATAAGGCGTGGATTTCTTAAAAGATATTTTTAAGGGCCTATATAAGGCGTGGATTTCTTAAAAGATATTTTATGGGGGCCTATATAAGGCGTGGAAGGACCTATATAAGGCGTGGATTTTTTAAAAGATATTTTTAAGGACCTATATAAGGCGGGGATTTTTTAAAAGTTCTTTTTAAGGACCTATATAAGGCGTGGATTTTTTAAAAGATACTTCTTAAGGACCTATATAAGGCGTGGATTTTTTTGAAAGATATTTTTAAGGACCTATATAAGGCGTGGATTTTTTTGAAAGATATTTTTAAGGACCTATATAAGGCGTAGATTTTTTAAAAGATACTTTTTAAGGACCTATATAAGGCGTGGATTTTTTAAAAGATATTTTTTGAGGGTCTATCAAAGGCGTGGATTTTTTAAAAGATATTTTTAAGGACCTATATAAGGCGTGGATTTCTTAAAAGATATTTTATGGGGGCCTATATAAGGCGTGGAAGGACCTATATAAGGCGTGGATTTTTTAAAAGATATTTTTAAGGACCTATATAAGGCGTGGATTTTTTTGAAAGATATTTTTAAGGACTTATATAAGGCGTGGATTTTTTAAAGATATTTTTTCAAGGACCTATATAAGGCGTGGATTTTCTTAAAAAGATATTTTTAAGGACCTATATAAGGCGTGGTTTTTTTGAAAGATATTTTTAAGGACCTATATAAGGCGTGGATTTTTTAAAAGATATTTTTAAGGACCTATATAAGGCGTGGATTTTTTAAAAGATACCTTTTAATGACCTATATAAGGCGTGGATTTTTTAAAAGATATTTTTAAGGACCTATATAAGGCGTGGATTTTTTAAAGAATATTTCTTGAAGGACCTATATAAGGCGTGGATTTTTTAAAAGATATTTTTAAGGACCTATATAAGGCGTGGATTTTTTAAAAGATACTTTTTAAGGACCTATATAAGGCGTGGATTTTTTAAAAGATACTTTTTAAGGACCTATATAAGGCTTGGATTTTTTAAAAGATACTTTTTAAGGACCTATATAAGGCGTGGATTTTTTAAAAGATACTTTTTAAGGACCTATATAAGGCGTGGATTTTTTAAAAGATACTTTTTAAGGACCTATATAAGGCGTGGATTTTTTAAAAGATATTTTTAAGGACCTATATAAGGCGTGGATTTTTTTGAAAGATATTTTTAAGGACTTATATAAGGCGTGGATTTTTTAAAAGATATTTTTAAGGACCTATATAAGGCGTGGATTTTTTAAAAGATATTTTTAAGGACCTATATAAGGCGTGGATTTTTTAAAAGATACTTTTTAAGGACCTATATAAGGCGTGGATTTTTTAAAAGATATTTTTAAGGACCTATATAAGGCGTGGATTTTTTTTTTTTTGATTTTTTTAAAAGATATTTTTAAGGACCTATATAAGGCGTGGATTTTTTAAAAGATACTTTTTAAGGACCTATATAAGGCGTGGATTTTTATACCCTTCACCACACTGGTACAGGGTGTTATGTCATTGTGCATATGCTTAATGTAAATGGTGCACCAAAGTCTATATATATCCTTCGATTTGCTCGAAATTTTTCACAGCGTACTGAGTTAAATCTAAAATGATGTGCTCTAAGTTTCGAGAAAATCTGTTCAGATTTAGATATAGCTCCCGTATATATTATCGTCCGATTTAATGTAAATGGTGCACCAAAGTCCCTATATATATTTCGATTTGCACGAAATATGGCATGGCGTACTTTTTTAGTCTAGGGTGACATGTGTGAAGTTTGGGAAAATCGGTTCAGATTTCCATATAGCTCCCATATATAGTTTCGTCCGATTTAAGGTAAATGGTGGAAATAAAGTCCCTAAGTATATATTTCGATTTGCACGAAATTTGACATAGCGTGCTGAATTTAGTCTAAAATTATGTATGCTAAGATTCGTGAAAATCGGTTTAGATATAGCTCCCATATATATTTACGTCCGATTTTATATAAATGGTGTACCAAACCCCCTAAATTTCTTTCGATTTACTCGAAATTTAGTATAGCGTAATGAACTAGGTCTAGAATGATGTGTGTTAAGTTTCGTGAAAATCGGTCCAGATTTAGATATAGCTCCCATATATAATTTCCTCGGATTTAATGTAAAAGTTGCACAAAGTCGCTCTATATCTTTCGATATTCACGAAATTTGGCACAGAGTACTGAATTGAGCATAGAGTGATGTTTTCCAAGTTTCGTGAAAATCGGTTCAGATTTGGATATAGCTCCCATATATATTTTCGTCCGATTTCGACTGAATTATCTGCAGAATGATGTGTGCTAAGTTTCATGAATCGGTTCAGATTTAGATATAGCTCCGATATATTTTTCCGTCCGATCTAAGGTAAATGTGACACCAAACATTTCGTGTGAAATTAATGTTAGTCTGTTTGCTTATAGATAAAGATCGCATATTTAAGTTCACTGAATTTCATGTTAATGTTCCTCTTAAAAGGCGACGTCAGTTAAGATATATATGATGTAGAATAAAGGGTATGTTATAGTCGACCCAGTCCGACTTTCCTTACTGGTTATTATAAATTTTAAACATTGGCATTCTGTATGAAACATTACATCAATTAAATGATATCCACGTGAACTGATGTATATACCCTCCACTATGTGGTGTATATATTAAATTTTTCATTCCGTTTGGAACATCTCTAAATAATCACCAGATACCCCATATATATATTCAGGATCACAATAAAATTCTATGTCCATTTATGCGTGTCCGTCCGTCTGTTGAAATCACGATAGAGATCTCAATTTTTAAAAAATAGCTCTGAATTAGCGGACATTGTTAGTGCTCCTAGTATGTTTGGTATTGCAAATGAGATATATAGGTCCACGTTTTGGGTATAGCCCCCATATAACGCCCCCAATATTTGGTATTATTGAGATTTGTGCCACGTTTTTCAACCGAATGGCATGTAATTCAATATTTTAGGTTCTCATTGTATGTTCATGTCAGTACCAAAAATTATTAATACTGACTCAAGTTTCATGTTAGCCCCCATATAACGGTATCCTCCATGGTATGGTATTTTCTACGCATTTTTCAATTAAATTGATTGTAACTTTCAATTTTGGACTTTCCTTGTTAAGCATATCCTTGTACTAAAAATTATTAATATTTAAAATTTGAGTATGGCCTTCATATATAACCAAAGTCCTATAAACACCACAGTTTTCTCCAAGGATCCCCCATTGATTTCACATATTTCGAATGACATCCTCTTCCTAAGTTCGTCAGGGCGCACATGCATATATACAAAACAATTTGTCATTGTTAATCGATATGATTCTCCCATTGGAAATATTCCAAAATATTGTCAATTGAACTTTACCCAATAGTTTTTCGAAATGAAATACAGCTGTCTTGTATGAAACTGACGCTGAACAGATGTTTTTATACCTCGGTGACAGATAATCCCACAAGGATTCCATGGCCAACTATTGTGGATTATTGTTGCAGTTGGATGTCATTGAAACGGGTTGACATTCGATATGTAATACCTGCACTTAAAAAATAGGAAGGTATGTCACAGAGGAATTAATAGATACAAGTATTGTAAAGAGACAAAAAGAACAAAGATGGTTCATGGGTTAAGAAGAATAACACAAAATAGTGTATCATATCAAGTATTGTAAAGCATAAAAAAATCGGAAAAATATTGAATATTTAGTTATGTACATATGTAATATGCTATCCAAACTAAGCTACTAATGAAAATACGACATATTTATTTTCTTTTGGAAAAATAACATATTAATGATTTTTATCTTCTTCAACATGCTAATTGTATAATCATCAATTTCAATGGATTTATTTATTTTTTTCTATAGAGATGTCATTCTCACATGATCAATTTACTGAAAATACAAACAAAAAACTTCATGTTTTTTTCACATTCTAATTCAATGAAAGAAAAAAAAAATCAATTTAAGTGTAGATATCAAACTAAATGTGAAAATTTGCAAACAAGTGTGTGATGCGTGCAAACGACCGAGCACACAACTTAATTAGAATGTCATTAGACATGATGTCATGTTTGATATCGACAAAGTCATTAACATGTGTGAACAAAGTTTGTTTTCGCAACAAATTCATATAAATTATAAACTGTCAATAAACAGTTTTTGAATAATTGAATAAATATTGAAGAAAAAAGAAATAAAATTAAATCCACGCCTTAGGTTGTGCTAGTCCTTTGAAAATTTTTCTTTAAAAATCAACACCTTAGGGTGTGCTAGTCCTTTGAAAAATATTTCTTTAAAAATCCACGCCTTAGGTTGTGCTAGTCCTTTGAAAATTTTTCTTTAAAAATCCACGCCTTAGGGTGTGCTAGTCCTTTGAAAATTTTTCTTTAAAAATCCACGCCTTAGGGTGTGCTAGTCCTTTGAAAATTTTTCTTTAAAAATCCACGCCTTAGGGTGTGCTAGTCCTTTGAAAAATATTCTTTAAAAATCCACGCCTTGGGCTGTGATAATCCGTTTGAAAAATATTTTTTTTTAAATCCTCGCCTTGGGCTTTGATACTCCGTTTGAAAAATATTTCGTTAAAAATTCACGCCTTGGGCTGTGATAATCCGTTTGAAAAATATTCTTTAAAAAATCCTGTGATAATCCGTTTGAAAAATATTCTTTTAAAAATCCGCGCCTTGGGCTTTGATAATCCTTTGGAAAAATATTTTTTTTAAAATTCACGCCTTGGGCTGTGATAATCCGTTGGAAAAATATTCTTTTAAAAATCCACGCCTTAGGCTGTGATAATCCGTTTGAAAAATATTTTTTTAAAAATCCACGCCTTGAGTTTTGATAATCCGTTTGAAAATATTCTTTTAAAAATCTACGCCTTGAGTTTTGATAATCCGTTTGAAAATATTCTTTTAAAAATCTACGCCTTAGGCTGTGATAATCCGTTTGAAAAATATTCTTTTAAAAATCCACGCCTTGGACTGTGATAATCTGTTTGAAAAATATGTTTTTTTAAAAATCCACGCCTTGGGCTGTGATAATCCGTTTGAAAAATATTGTTTAACCAGTGAGCGGAGCCGTATAGTCGGACAGTGCCGACCATACGATACCCTACACAACTACCAAGGAACTCTAACTTTCTGCGGATGTTTATTTCAAGCCTGGGCAATATTTCGTGATATTTGCTCAATCTGGCCCGATTAGAGGTCAACAGCACCTCTTTCTTTCACTGACACATTTTCCGAATACTACTATTCATATTCAGTACAGTACCCTTATAACTAATTGTCCAGATGCCTTTTACCGTGGGTTGTGTGGTGATGTTCGGCCTATTATTGGCATCGACCCAAAAAACACAAAGAATTAAGTTTTCGGTCCACTTCATCCCAATATTAGTATCTGATCATCACCGAAAATTATGGGCGTTGTCCTTCACCATACCTGGATCCTCGTGGAAAATTTAAAAGCGATCAGCGCTATATTTCCGCCCTCTAGCGTTGTAATGAGTTATTAAATAATATCTGAATACCTAAGCACCTGCACATATTTAAATGTAACTCCCACATACGAGAACATTTGACAATATAATTGGTATCAATTTAGAGGACAAGCACTCCTCTTGGATATACTATCAACTTCTGGGGTCTATGTCCTTCAGGAGTAAATATATACGCTCTAAAATACAAATTTTGTAATTTTTCACCCCAAAGTTAGGGTCTGTTTGACTCACTAAATATTGACAGATCGTTATCAAAACAGGCATGGTTATTCTTTGGCCCGATCCCCTTCTTCAAGTAAAATTTCGTGATGTTTGGACCATAATTGCGGCCTCTGGAGCGACCATAAAATAAGACAAAAATTAAGTTTTTGGTCCATTTCATCCCCTAAATATTAACCGATCTTTATCAAAAACAATAGGGGTCTTCATTGGCCAGAACCCATCCTACATGCAAAATTTCGTGAAGATTGGTCCATACCTGTGGCCTGTATCGTCTTTACAAATTATAATGGACAAACGGAAGGACGGCCGGACGAACACATATGTCTAGATCGACTCAGCTAGTCGAGATATGGCAATCGGTATACTTAAAGGTGGGTCTAGGACCAATATTTCGCTGCGTTAGAAACTCTTGGGCCTGCACAAAGCTATAATACCCTGACAACATAGTTGTGTAGGGTATAAAAACATAAAACATTCAAATTTAATTTTTTTATAAAATCACATTGTGCCACATCAACGAACCAACTTAGTTCGCACACATGCAAATATTCCCATAATAAGTCTCATTGTTTGGCATTAAATTATATAACAAAATAAGTAGAAGAAGAAGCAGAATCAGAGCTTATTATTTAATGGTACCGTGTATGTCATTGTATTCGTATTAAAAATATTATAAAATCCTGTACAGTTTTTTTGCGTATCATTCGACTGACTGTGTATGAATGGGGGCTCGAGTGAGTGTGTGTGTGTGTAGTGGTGGGGGAGTAGTGAGAGTAAACAGATTTTAATGTATGTACGTTGTTCATTTGTACTGGCAGATTATGTACAAACAGACATACGGCCAGATACACCCACCCACACACACACACAAAGTATTATGTTTAATGTGTGTACAAATAATGTTCAACAACAGCCATTTCAGCAGCATCATCAGCAGTGGTAGTTAGCTGTGTGGGGCATGAAACCCAGCCTCACAAACTCCCCCCAATTATTTGTAGTTGTTGTTGTATTTGTGTTATTTTTTCTCTCCCTCAATATCATTACGACCAGGTGTTGCTTCATGTGTTTCATTCGTGTGATTATTATTGCATTTATTCATTTTTATTCTGTCTTTGAACTGCTGAGCTTGTGTATATGGCTAAGAGTGTGTGTATGTGGGTGTGTGTGCATAAGTGCGTGTGTGTGCGTATAGTCTTTGAGTTGTTCATTTCATTTAAATGTTAATTTATTTTTGTATGAAATCTGTTGTTAACAACTTGACTGCAATGTATTTCTCGATTTTTTGCAAAGATGTGGAGGGCGAGGAACTGAAGGTGTAATTTTTTAAACATGCGGGGAAGATAATCTTAAAGGAATTTAAAACAAAAAACGCGGGAAGTTGCGTTTGAGTAAAATGGCTTTGTAATTACAAGCATATTGGTAAAGTAAATTAAAAAAGTTTCGCAAACATATGGTGGCGGTGGTCGTAAATTTTAAGAGACACCTAAGAGAAATAATGTTTTATTATGATAGCGGCATTTAAATTTCTCTTAATTAACATATAAATATACAACATAAGCGGATTTAGAAATCAGAGTAAATTTTTAAGAGACATAACAATGAGGTAACAGAAAACAAGCTTAAAATAAGGGCAATTATAAATAGAAATATTTAAGAAAGAAAATTTTTCAAAGGACTATCAGAAACTGAGGCGCGGATTTTGTAGATATATTTTTTTTTAACACTCTCAAAGCCTAAGGCATAGGTTTCAAAAAAAAATAATATTTTTCAAAGGAATATCACAAAATAAGGAGAATAAGGATTATCACAATATAAGGCATGGATTTTTAAAGAATATTTGTTAAGGATTATCACAACCTAAGGCATGGATTTTTAAATAGTATTTTTCTGAGGCTTATAATAGCCGTGGATTTTTAAAGAATATTCTTCTGAATTTAATAAAGAATACTTTTTTAAGGCCTATAAGAGGCGTGGATTATTAAAGAATATTTTTTCAAGAACCAACAGAGCCGTGAACTGATTAAAGAATATATTTCAAGGACCAAAAGAAACGTGGATTTATTAAAGAACGTATTTTCAAAGACCAACAGAGGCATGGATTTATTACATAATATTTTTTCAAGGCCTATAAGAGGCGTGGATTTTTAAAGAATATTTTTTCAAGGCCTATAAGAGGCGCGTGGGTGGGTTTAATCTATACTAATAAAAGAGTAAAGTGATTGGCTGGCTGACTGACTGATTTAACGATTCATCAACGCCCAGGCGAAACGGCTGAAGCTAGAATCTTGAAATTTTGGGTGAGGGTCACTCTTGATCCATAGGTGACAGATAAGGCTGGTTTTTTTGAAATTCGTACTAGAACGGTACGAAAAGTACTTAAAAGTACCAAATGTGATACCATTGGTATTTGACGAACCGGTGGAGCTAGAACTCTAAAATTTGGATTGGTGGTCGTTGATGGAGTTTAGGATAGATGTTCGTAAGGGTTTTTGGAAATTCGAACTATAAGTATGCGAAAAGTACTAAAATGTACTAAATTTGGTACAATTTACCTAGCATGTGAATGGAAAGAACTAAAAACTTAAAATTTGGAATGCGAATTAGGGTTGAGAAGTAGGGTCGATATAAGGAGATGAAAGCGTGTACTCATGTGTAGGAATAGTACTATATGGTTCTATATTTGGTACAAATTTAATTCGGATGTACAAATCAAGCTGGAATCCTTAAAATTAAAATTAACATTACCGTCGGAGTGTAGGATTGGGATATGAACGTTGTTTTGGAAACTTGTACTATACCGTACCGTACTATAATCGGTACAGTTTGGATGTGGGTAAACCGATAGAGCGGAAACAATGAAAATTGGAGTCAGAATCACTGTAGTGGTGTGGGATTGGTGTCAGGATTCAGTTTAAGAAATTAATACCAATGAGTACTTAATGGTACTAAATTTGGTACAATTTGAATTTTAGGTGAACCAGTAAAGCTAGAATCATTAAATTTGCAGTCAAGATCACTGTTGAGGTGTAAGATTGATATATGTAAAAGTTTTAAAAATTTGTACTAATGTGTACCTAATTTGGTACAATTTGAATTGTGAGTGAACCGATAGAGTTGAAAACCTGAAACTTGGATTTGGGATCACTGTGAAGGTGTAGGATTAGGGTTTGGAAATTGATACCACAATGTACTAAATATAGTACAATTTGATTTGTTGTGGAGTTTTGTGTGGAGTTTTTTAATTATATTTTTTCATGGTCTATATCAGGCTTGGATTTTTAAAGAATATTTTTTATGGTCTTAAATTATTTGGAGAATTTTTTTTCAAGGTCTATATATAAATTATATTTTTATAAATTATATTATTTATCAGGCTTGGAGTTTTTATTTATTTTTATTTATTTATTTCATTCATTGCGGCTAAGCCATATATTTTTTAAGGCTTCAAAGAATATTTTATTAAGGCTTTTAAGACTATTTTTTTCAAAGCTTTAATGTTTTTAAAAAATATTTTTTAATGCTTGGATTTTTTAAAGAATATGTTTAAGGCTTGACTTTTTTAAAGAATATTTTTCAAGGTCTATATGGAATGTCGAATTAAAAACATATTTTTTTGTTAAAATAACTTAATCCATTTAAGTTTACGGACTGTTTAAATGGAAAAAAGACATTAGTCGAGACATTGTCGTAATTCAAATGAATCATACAAAAGCAAATTAACTGAATTTTTTGGCAGACAAATTATATAGACTCCAGAGACTATGCAGTGTGACCACAAACATTTATCATGGACTACAAATGTCAGACAGGGTCAGGGGCTTAGGTAGGGCGAATCTTCTTTACACCTTCAATAAATCTCATGAGAATTTACACAACGCCATTCCCAGGAATATCACAAAAATCTCCTGGGGAAATGGTTAATCTAAGTAAAAGTTTTTTTTTTTTTTTTTTTTGCTTTTTGGAGACAAAAATAAGTTTTCGGTTTTCTCAATGACAAAATGCACTGGCCAATTTGTAATAACAATAATACGAAAAAGAGCCAGAATAAAATTTTGTTATTCTGCTATTGAAAGCAAATATAGTCCCACAAAGAAAATTAATGCGTGGACAACAATGAAAATACCAGCTAACAAAAATATATTTATTATGGTGGTAGTGGTGGTGTTGATGTAAATGGTGGCTGTGACAACGCCAAGGATAATAGCAGCACCCATGATGATGAGAGATTTCTGTGGAAAAACTTACATTGCTGCAAATTCCAAAGAAGCACCACTAAAGTGCGGCTATGAATGATGCTTTTGCTGATGGTCATAAAGTTTGGGTACTTTAGGTAATGCTTTGTCGCTGCTGCCACAAGTGGGCTCTTCGGAGATAAGAAATTACCTTGAAACGCAAAAAAAAAACACAACACAACTGTAATATTTGTTTATGAAATTCTGTATTTTATTATAGCCAAAAAGCAGAGCAATTTTCTCTATACAGCTCATCGCTCAAATGTAATGGTGTTGTTGGCGGTAATGTATGCGGCACATTAAAGAAGTAAAATCTTAATACAAAAAAGGCGACAAAAAACCAAATAGACAAAAATTGGTATAGCTATTTAATGGTCAGCTTTCGAATATTAGGATAGCGCCCATTCTCCACTGGGGAAATAATCCAATTTGTATGTTCACAAAAGATAAAGAGAAAATGTTTTTTCTTTGAGGAAAAAATTAATTTGTCTTGTCATACATTTTTATAGACACATTAGTGTATATTCATAATAGAAAGCTTTATATGTACTCAAGATAAAATCATGATATACATTTTTTTCATATATATAAGAAGAAAATCTTAATAAGAACAATTACGATTATAGATCTGAAAGATGTAGCAAAAAAAATGTTTAGGTCCCCATGCCCAGATAATCAATGAAAAACTAAGAAAGCTCTTATAGACCTTGAAAAAATATTCTTTATTAAATCCACGCCTCTATGATGGTCCTTGAAAAACCCTTCTTTAATAAATCCACGCCTCTATGATGGTCCTTGAAAAAACCTTCTTTAATAAATCCACGCCTCTGTGATGGTCCTTGAAAACACCTTCTTTAATAAATCCACGCCTCTGTGATGGTGCTTGAAAACACCTTCTTTAATAAATCCACGCCTCTGTGATGGTCCTTGAAAACACCTTCTTTAATAAATCCACGCCGCTGTGATGGTCCTTGAAAACACCTTCTTTAATAAATCCACGCCTCTGTGATGGTCCTTGAAAAAACCTTCTTTAATAAATCCGCGCCTCTGTGATGGTCCTTGAAAACACCTTCTTTAATAAATCCACGCCTGATTCGGTCCTTGAAAAAATATTTTTTAATAAATCCACGCCTGTGTTGGCCCTTGAAAAAAATTCTTTAATAAATCCACGCCTCAGTTGGCCCTTGAAAAAAATTCTTTAATAAATCCACGCCTCAGTTGGTCCTTGAAAAATATTCTTTAATAAATCCACGCTTGATTTGGTCCTTGAAAATTATTCTTCAATTAATGTGCCTTTGAAAATTACGCCTTCATTTCGATTTTATTTTCTATGCCATTAAATCTAAATAGCTGTGTACTTTTAGCAAATATTGACTTTAAACTTCTATTTCATAAATATAATAAATACCTAAACTATTTACACAAACACACGAACACGTAAGTGTTTGTTTGTGTGTGTGTTTTTTATTTTCTATTTATATTGCTTTAATTTTTCATAACCACACACAAAAACGTATTTGCTGATGGTTTGTTGAAACTTGTCGCATGATTTCCTTTGACCACAAACGCTTAAAAAGCAGAATCACTCGTCCATGTGAGAATACAGCAGGCTGGCTAACAAGCTGCCTGCCCGGCTGGCTGGCTCTTCGGTCGGTTGGCCGACCGAACGACCGGGCCGACAGGCATGCCTCAATGTTGATGGTCCAACACAATGTTAACAAGGTTGCATTTAAACGCAATCAAAATTGACTTTTACGAGCTAAGCTGGATGTCTAAAAACCAGCTCATTTCCTTCCGCAGCAAACCAAGCCATACATGTGTGGTCATGTGTTTTGTACACAAAGGCACGCATACACACCCAGTAGTTTTTTAGTTTTTGCTTTCTACAAACACACACACACTCATACATTCAGCAGACATCGTCACACATTTGATGTTACATTTATGATCGAAAAATGCCTTCCTTGACTTCTAAAACGGATATTCCGAGGACATGCATGTAAGGACGTTGGTTGCATGCTCTTCCTCAATGTCTATGGGTGAATTGATGTTGAATATTGTATTGGCGGATGTATGTGTATATGAGCGTGTGTGTGTGTTTGTATTTCTGTATGTGTGTGCATTTATATTCTTCGCTTGACAAGTGTTGTGAGCCATAAGATGAGGCGGCATGGCTTGTTATGCGTTATGCCCTCTGGGAAATTAGTTTTCCTTTCATTTGTTTGTGCGTGTGTTGTGCTTGCTTGAAGCTCTGTGTATATATGTACGTGTGTGTATGTGATGATGGACCAACGACCATTGAACGTATTCATGTTCTGGTCTGTATATATTTGTTGTTTATGTTACGTTCTTTCATATTTCCACAAGTGTTATTAACGAAATTACAAAGGAAAAAATGTTCATAGACACACACTTTAAAAAGAGCGTGAATAAAAAGTGAAACAAAGGGTATATATTTTGGAATGACAATGTTTACAATTTATGGTTAACAATTGGTAATGTTCGTGGAATGTCAAACAGGGGAAAACTCCAGAATATATTATGGTTAATAACATTTAGCTACGTGGAAGTATCACACATGTCTAACACGGGCTCGATTTAAGAAACAATTCAATATATAATTAATTTTTTTGCTTGCGTTAAATTTTTAAGAATATTTCGACGAATTTACATAATTTTGGTAAGGCTATTTCATGAATAACATGGTATTGATTAGGTCGATATGTCGATATTTTAAAGTCAGATAAAGTCAAAGCCGGAGCCACAGAGATAGGAGAATCAATCAATTTTCGTCGTAGGAATTAGAATATAAGAGAACTGATTTATATTTACTAACATAAAAAATATCAATCCTGGACCATTAATTCGACTTGAGTACAACTCTGGATAATTTTTAAATGAATAACTTAAATGATGAAACCCTTGCATTCTAGGTAGGATAATATAATTGTTATGTTTATATGATATTTTAACCCTCAATCGACTCGCTGAAGGGGTATTTTTGCCACCTTTTTCCAAAAGACGGGGTTATAGCAGGTAAGAATATCAAAAAAATATTGAGGGAAAATCGGTTCAGATTTATATATAGTTCCCATATATATTTTCGTCCCATTTTATGTAAATGGTGCACCAAAGTCCCTATATGTAATTCGAATTGCACGAAATTTGCCACATCGTATGTGTGTTAAATTTCGTGAAAATCGGTTCAGACTCCTGGTTCTAGGCTATTTTAGCTGCACTAAATTTTATTAAAAAATAATTATTTATTAATAAAATTTACTTTAAGATTTGGAAGAAAAAACCTCAGGCGTTAAATGGGTTAAGGAGAGACTAACTTGTGTATATTAATGTCAATGTCCCTACCAAAAATGTTCAAAGTTGGAAAACTGTTCTAAGTATCAAGTACAAATAGTGCACCAAAGTCCTTATATATCCTTCCATTTGCACGAAAGTCAACATAGCGTACTGAATTGAGTATAGAATGATGAGTTGTGAGTTTGGGGAAAATTGGTTCAGATTTATATATAATTCCCATATATATTTTCGTCCAATTTTATATCAATGGTGCTCCAAAGTCCCTATATGTGCATCGATTTGGACGAAATATGGCACAGCGTATTGAACTAAGTATGTAATGATGTGTGTTAAGTTTCGTGAAAATCGGTTCAGCTTTAGATATAGCTTCCATATATAATTTGAACCGATTTAAAGTAAATAGTGTACCAAAGCCCTTATATATCCTTCGATTTGCACGACATTTGGTACAGTGTACTGAATTATGTCTAGAACGATGTGTGTTACATTTCGTAAAAATCGGTTCAGATTTTGATATAGCTCCCATTAATATTTTCGTCCGATTTAAGTAAATAGTGCACCCAAGTCCCTATATATCCTTCGATATGCACGAAATTTGGAATAGCGTACTAAATTGAATCTAGAACGATGTGTGTTACATTTCGTGAAAATCGGTTCAGATTTATATGTAGCTCCCATATATATTTTCGTCCGATTTTATATAAAAGGTGCACCAAAGTCCCTATATATCCTTCAATTTGCACGTAATTTGGCATGAATTGAGTCTAGAATGATGTGTGGTTAGTTTCGGAAAAATCGGTTCAGATTTCGATATAGCTCCCAGTTATACATACATATATATTCGTCCGATTTTACCTTAATGGTGCGCCAAATTCCTAATGTTTCTCCGATTAACGCGAAACGTATCAAATTGAGACTTGAATGACGTTATTGCGTTTTGTTGGAATTGGTACAGATGCAGCCATAGCTTCTATATGTACTTCGAACGGGTGTCTGATTGAAATTACATTTTTAACAGTGCGACGTACCGAATAGCGTTTATCAATATTGCTTTAAATCGTTTTCCATAAATGTTTCCCATGTAAGAAGACAATTGCCCGAATGAACTGAAATGAAATTCAGTATATCATAGGAAAGACATGACTATGTTCCTTCGATTGGAATGCAATTGTAAGGATACATATGGGAAATTACAAAATTCTTTTAAAATTCCATAAAAAAAATTTAAACATTTTTTTGCGAGCACATTTATGATTTTTGGTACATAGGTTAAGAAAAATATGCTAATTCGGAATATGTGCGCGTTCACAAATTCGGATGCTGCGCACAAAAGTTATAGCGGTTTATACCTGAAGGGTATCATATAGTCGGCCCATATAGTCATATAGTCGGTATCATATAGTCTTTTAATTTATATATAGCTCCGATATACTTTTTGAAATAACCCTCATCTAACGGCATCCCGCTTTTTCTGGTAATTTTGGGACTATGGGCACATTTTTTAAACCGAATTGGCTTCAATTGGGTGTTAAATCTTCCTACCCAAAACCTACCATGGCATAGTCTGCTATATATAAAATTCACGAACGATTACAGGTGTTTTTTAATGCCCACCTCATGGTGGACGGTAAAACAATCTGTTCTGCTAAAATATTTAATTTTTAGTAGTGTTGGCGGGTTATTTGGGATACCATTTGTATTTTGTTTTTGCAAAATAGTCAGGCCTTATCCCAGTTTGTTGTTTTTATAAAAAATGTTGTAATTTTTATTTCGGAATTAAATTCTCTTTAATTTACAAGTTTAAGCAATACATCGTTGGAATGAAGTATCATTAGTACAATGACAACATATCGTGCGTATGCGAAACAATATAAATATTGATACGATGATCATACGCACCAGCACTCCCTTTCCCATCATCTTTAATAACCAGGGATGGTCCGTATGACGAATTTTTAGGTTTTCGACTGTCAAAAAGGTGTAAACATCGAAAACGTCATACACCTGTATAAAATGTAGTAAATGTAGAAAACGTCATTTATTCGAATATTATTACCACATACCGTTATTTTCAAAAATACATATTATTTTTACATATATATGTCTGTTCCTTACTAGAACTAATAAAAAATTCTAAATTTTTTGGAGAACATTTTTTTTTTTGAATTTTATATGGATTTCAGTAGAGCATACGTAATTTCCAAATTTATTAATGGAAATAGGTATTTTGTCAAAAACCTAATGGTTTTGGGTGGGTTTCCGACGTTTCAGACGTATGTAATATACGTCGAAAATGTATGTCATTTACGTCACTGTTTCTGACGGACCATCTCTGTTAATAACACTATGGTACAAATCGACAAAAATTGTCGCATTGCAGATTGTTTACAAAAACAAAAAAAAACTGTTTTTGGCCATAACTTCAGATTTTGAGGGTGTATTGAAAATTCTAAAAATGCAGTTTTACTCAGCTTTTCAAGGACCACAAGATGTACTAGGTCTCTATCATAGTATTTTGTGTACAAAGTACAGGTCGCATTTATGATCCGATTTATATGAAATTTGGCTCAGTTCATTTATATGTCCCAAGAACGAACCCTATTGGAGAAAATCGGCTCAGATTTAGATATAGCACCCATATATAGTTTCGTCCGATTTTATCTAAATTGTGACAAAATTGTGCACAGCGCACTGAATCAGGTATGCTAAGTTTTGTTAAAATCGGTTCGGTTGTCCAATGGAGCAAACTTTTGCATAGCGATGTTGACATCGGTTTGGTATAGGCCTTATATATATTGTCGTTCGATTTTATGTAAATGGTGCATCGAAGGGCCTATGTTTGTTCGATTTACATAAAATTCGGCAGAGGGTATAAAGAGAGATAACAAAAAACGTCATTTTTTTGAACTTTCCTTACTGTAATTTTTTTATACCCTTCACCACACTGTGGTACAGGGTATTATGTCTTTGTGCATATGTTTGTAACAGGCAAAAATAATCGAGATATACCCATGGTTCCTTTTGAGAATATGCATAGAATCACTTTGGACTTTCTGTCCATGTTAAATTTTAAACAAAGTACAGGTCGCATTTATGATCCGAATTGGATGAAATTTGACACAGCTCACTTGTTTGGCCCAAGGACGAACCCTATTGAAATTGGGAAAAAACGGTCCAGATTTAGATATAGCTCCCATATATAGTTTGGCCCGATTTTAGGTAAATGGTGCACCAAAGTCCCTAAAAATCATTTGATTTACACGAATTTTGCCATAGCGTATTGAATTAAGTATAGAATGACGTGTGCTAAGTTTCGTGAAAATCGGTTAAGATCTAGATATAGCTTCCATATATAGTTTCGCCCGATTCAAGGTAAATAGTATACCAAAGCCTATATATCTTTCGATTTGCACGAAAATTGGTATAGCCTACTGAATTAGATCTAGAAGGATGTGTGCTTAGTTTCGTGAAAATCGGTTCAGATTTAGATATAGCTCCCATATATATTTTCGTCCGATTTCAGGTAAATGGTTTACCAAAGTCCATATATATCCATCGATTTGCACGAAATTTGGCATAGTGTACTTGATTAAGTCTAGAACGATGTGTGTTAAATTTCGTGAAAATCGGTTCAGATTTAGATATAGCTCCCATATATAGTTTCGCCCGATTAAGGGTAAATGGTGCGCCAAAGTCCCTGAAAATCATTTGATTTGCATGAATTTTGGCATAGCCTACTGAATTAGGTCTAGAATGGCATGTGCTAAGTTTCGTGAAAATCGGTTCAGATTTAAATATAGCTCCCATATATAGCTTCGCCCGATTTTAAGTAAATGGTGCACCAAAGTCCCTATATATCTTTCGATTTGCACGAAATTTAGTATAACGTACGGAATTGAGCCTGGAATTATGTCTGCCAAGTTTCGTGGAAATCAGTTGAGATTTAGTACAAAATTGAGCATAGAATAACGCAGTTGCATTTTCTAGAAGTACAGACATAGCCAAACGGATGACCTATTGATATTTCAAACAAATATAGATTTACATACTTTTGTAACATTGTAACAAACGAATGGCATGTTTATGTATAGATCTAGGTCGAATCACGTTTAGATAAATATCACATATTTTATTTGTTCCAATTTCATCTTAATAATGGTGTTTAATATGCCCATAGTGGTGAATGGTATCATATAGTCGGCCCCGTCCGACTTTACTACTTTCCTTACTGTTTTTTTTTTTTTTTTTTGACAGTTCTGTTGAATATACCCCAAGTGGGTATATTCATATAGTCGTCTCCGTCCGACTTTACTACTTTCCTTACAGGTCTTGCAGAATCGTAATTAGCGTTTACGAATTCCTTATATGTGATAGTTATTTATTTCATACACCCTGTGATCCAATTATGGCCAAAAATTTGATCTCTGGCACATAATGATGTGGGGCACTCCGAATCTTTGTTCGAAAAATGCCTTCATTCCACTATATTCACACCCTATTTTATAAAAGAAACAAAACAGCTTCTACTCAATATCAACCTTTATTAGGAAAATATTTTGCTCTGCAAGCCAAAAGATAAACCGTTCAACACTTGCCAAGGAATTTCAACTTTAGGCAATACATTTTTGTTTTAAATTCTTACCATCATTAGTTTTAGTTTAGAATATTCGGTCATGTCATAATCATAGAATAAATAAATGAAAGCAAACAAGGCAAACAGTAGACATGGAAAATGACGATGATGAAGCTGTGAAAAACGAAACAAATTATCTAAATGCGTAAAGTTTCATTAGAGTTCCTCGTTTGTTTTTCCAGTTTTCCACTTTGGATGGAAATTTTGTGTGTGTGTGTGTATGTGTACTACCACAAAGAAATTTAAATGTTAATATCTTTTTTGTGTTTTGCTCTTTTTTTGTTATATGAATGAAAAACAGAAGTTAAACGAAATTGTTGTTGTTCTTGTTTTTATGTTTTTCATCAAATTTTGCAGAAATTGTTATGCGCTTCGTTTCAAAAAATAAAAAGAAGCAACATAAGAGCCAACATAACATAATAACGAAAAGTTTAATGCCTTGGCGCCCATGGCCTTTAAGCTTCCTCTCTTTGCCGTGGCTTCCCTCAGGGTGCTAAACATTATGGCAATTGACAGCAAATTAGTCAAATGACACATTACGTGTTGTCTTCAGGGCCCATTGTGTGGTTGTTTCGATGTGTGTAGTCTTGACAAGATTTTTTTTTTTTTTTTTTTTTTTTGAGGACATTAGCTGCCAAAAAGAGAAAACATATGTTAAAATATTAGACGGTAGCTTATATTGAATATAAGACAAAAATTTAATAATAATTTCATGTCTAAGAAAAACTTAGGAGGTGTAGACGACATCTTGGTGTGTGTGCGTGTGTCATATGTCTAGACGTCCAGACTACTTAAATTTGCTGTTTTTTGTGTGTGTTTTTTCCTTCCATTAACAATGACTATGTAAATGCAATTTTTGAAAGTCGTTCCTAATATTTAATAACCTTAATTGAAAAATAAATTTAATAACAATTAGTATTTTATTTGGGAATAATTACAATGAACTCAATCAATACCTCAGGGGCAATCAATAACAAACAATAATAAAAAAGCCTACGGAACAATACAAAGATAATTATTGAAATAGTAGCTATCAAATATCCAGTAAATATTCATTAAATTTGATAATAAATATTTATTATCACATTAAAGAGTAATCAATGGCATTATCTTTGACCCACATTCGGAGACCGTGACTATTATAAGTAATATCAAATCAGCTCTTTAAAAACAATTATTTTGTTTAAAATTAATTTTAAACGAAATATTAAACTACAATCTCTCTCTTTGATAATATCAAAAATTTTAAAGCGTCCGAAATTGTGGTTACGATTTTATGGGGGATATACCAACACTAGGACATATCTTAGCTACTTTTTATACACTCAGCCTTATGGCTTATGAGCGCATATACACATTGATAAGGTACAAATATGCTTATCGAAATTTTAGTTTTAGACCCCTCTTTGTACCAATCAGTTTCAGAAAATTTGTAGTCGATTTACAAATGTATAAACCTTGATGGAAGTAACCGATTTCATCCAAAGTTGGTATATCGTAATATTTCTTTCAAACTTCAATCAAGTTCAAAGATGGATAATATCGGTCCTCTCCTGGTGAATATCGACACAATTAAATTGTATTCAAACTCTTACTTACTTACTTTACTTAACTGGCTTGTTACAGAACGGTTGTTCCATAAGCCGAGCTTAAAAAAGATTTCAAAGCGCGTCGGTCTCGTGCGCAAATCCACCAAATTGGAAGACCACGTTCCAAGATGTTGTTTTCTACTTGGTCCATCCATCTAATTTGTGGCCTTCCCTTCTACGGGAACCAACGGTAGGCTTGCTTTTATATGCCTATGGCTATGTCGATGTCCGCATATAAATTGTAAAGCTCATGGTTCATTCGACGCCGATATTCACCGTCGACGCAGATCGGCCCTTAGATCTTTCGGAGAATTTTTCTTACAAACACCCCAAGAGCTGCCTCATGTGCTTGCGCAAGTAGCCATGCTTCAGATCCATATAATAGCACGGGTAGTATCAGCGTCTTGTAAAGTGTGAGTTTGGTCTGGCGGGAGGTGGCCTTGTTTCTAAACTGTTTACTTAGACCATATTAGCATCTGTTGGCCATCACAATCCTTCTCCGAATTTCAAAACTGATGTCATTCGTTTTATTTATTGCGATACCAAGGTATATAAAGTCTTTGACTACCTCGAAGCTGTAGTTCTCAAGTTCCACAGTTGGTCCGAGTCTACAAGACGTCTTGCGCGTTTATACCATCAGCTTGGTCTTCTCGCCGTTTAATGCCAGACCCATTTTGGCAGACTCCTTTTCAATTTGTTCAAAGGTGGTTGTTACCGCTCGCAATGTTCGACCCTTTATATCGATGTTATCGGCGTAGGCGAGTAACATGTGTTGTTTGGTGTACAGAGTGCCATTTCTGTTCACCTTTGCGGCTAGTGTGACCTTTCCCAGCAGGATGTTAAAAATATTATACGACAAATTGTCGTGTCATTGACCATTGGCTTCAGTCGTTCACACAGCACACTGGATAGCACTTTATATGCGATGGGAAGGAGACTTATTCCTCTATAGTTGGCACACATCGTCTTGCCTCTTTTTTTGTGCACGGGACACAGGATGCTGAGATTCCAATCATTGGGCATGCATTCCTCTAGCCAAATTGTACTAATCAGCTGGTGCATGCTCCTGACCAGCATCTGGTCACCAGTCTTGAAAAGTTCGGCTGGTAACCCATCGGCTCTACACAACCTTATATTTTTGCAAAGCCATTTTATTGCTGCATGATGGGACATCTAGTTTCAGAATTCTAGCTCTTCCCGTTAGCCTAATACAAAGGCAAATTTAGTACATTTTAGTAATTTTCGTACCCTTCTAGATCGATTTTAAAAAACCCAGCCTTATCTCACGCCTACACACCAACATCAAAATTCAACACAAACTCAAAATTCCAAGCTTCTAGTTTCAGCCGTTTCTTCTGGGCAATGATCTGTCAGTCACTTACTCACAACCTTATAACTGAGCTCTTTTATATACTAAGAAGATATATATGTTTAGGTTATATATCAGTCGGCAACACCGACAGGCACTTCTCACCACGTTTGGTCTAAAATTTAACCATAAATCGTATTACAAATGAACAACGATTGAAAATTTTTGCCTTTTATTATTAAAAACACTTACAAACGGTATTTCGTGGTCCGTTAAATCAGCCTACTTAAGCGGTTATTCGAGTAATTGTTACTAATTATTGCTTCAAATTTGCACGACGAAACCGGTTACGTAGAGCATGAACTGAAGAAAACTATAGCAGTTATATTTTGCAGTGCTAATGATGGCCATCAATTATCGATTCGTCGCCGTTCGCTGAAATGAAAAATTTGCGGAAGGATTTAAATGTGAAATCTTTCAAAATTCAGTTGGTACAAGAATTGCAACCGCATTGAAGAATTTTTGTGAATGGGCTTTTGGAAAGTTAACAGAAAATCCACTTTTTTTATCGAAACATTGTATTCTACGACGAAGTTCATTTTGGATCAATGAGTACGAAAAATAGGCAGAATTGTAAATTTTGGAATGAAGATCAGCCAGAAGAATTGCTAAGGCTACCAAAGCATCCAGAAAAACTTTCAGTTTAGTGCGGTTTATCGGTGCTAGTGACATCAATAAACTTATTGAGTGGCAAGTTCGGTGAGCATTTTCTTTTACAATCGGAACCAGTCCCTAGATCGTGCTATTTACAGGGTGCAGGTTATTACGTCTTCATGGATATGTTTGCAACAGGCAAAAGGGAACTAGATAGACATATGATTCTTTTTGAGAAAAATCGATTCAGATTTAGATGCAGTTCCCATATATACTTTCGTCCGATTTAAGGTCAATAGTGCACCACAATCCCTATATATCCATAGATTTGCAAGAAATTTGGCATAGAGTACTTAATTGAGTCTAAAACCAGTGAGCGGGGCAGTATAGTCGGACGGGGCCGACCATACGATACCCTACACAACTACCACGAACTCTAACTTTCTGAGGATGTTTATTCCGAGTCGGAGTAATATTTCGTGATATTTGCCCCCTCTTGTCCGATTAGAGGTCAACAACACCTCTTCCTTACTTTTTTCGAATATTCAGTACAGTCCTTCTAATTACTTGTCCAGATTACCTTCACAGTGGGTTGTGTTGTGATTTTCGGATTATACTCGACTCGAAAAATTATGTTTTCGGTCCATTTCATCCCAAAATTTTAATCTGATCATCACCGAAAATTGTAGGCGTTGTTCTTGACCATAACTGGAACTTCATGAAAAATTTCAAAGCCATCAGCGCGATATTTCCCCCTCTAATGTGGTAATGGGTTACTAAATAATATCTGAATACGTAAGCACCTGTAAATATTTGACTGAAACTCCCACATCTGAGTAGATACATCATTATATTTGGTATCAATTTAAAGGCCAACCACTCCTCTTGGAAATGCTATCAACTCCTGAGGTCTACATCCTCCAGGAGTAAATATATATGCCATAGAATACAAATTTTGTCATTTTTCACACAAAAATCAGGGTCCTCCATTTGACCCGCTAAATATTGACCGATCTTTATCAAAACATGCATGCTTATTCTTTGGCCCGATCTCCTTCTCAATGCAAAAATTCACGCTGTTTGGGCCATAATTGCGGCCTCTGGAGCGACCAGAAAAACCGACAAAAATAATGTTTTTGGTCCATTTCATCCCCTAAATATTAACCGATCTTTTCCAAAAACAATAGGGGTCGTCATTGGCCAGTACCCATCCTACATGCAAAATTTCGTGAAGATTGGTCTGGTCGCTTCAGAGGCCGCAATTATTGTCCAAACTTTGCAAGGGGATCGGGCTAAAGAATAAGCATGCCTGTTTTGATAAAGATCGGTCAATATTTAGCGTGTCAAATGGACCCTGACTTTTGTGTGAAAATTTTCCAAATGTGTATTCTATTCCGTATATATTTACTCCTGAAGGACATACATCCAAAATGTTGATAGTATATCGAAGAGGAGTGGATGACCTTTAAATCGATACCAATTATATTGTAGTATGTATCCGTATGTGGGAGTTACACTTAAATAATTATAGGTGGTTACGTATTCATATATTATTTAGTAACCCATTACCTCACCAGAGGGTGGAAATATAGAGCTGAACGCTTTGAAATGTTCCGCGAGGTCCCAGTTATGGTCAAGGACAATGCTTATAATTTTCGGTGACGATCAGATAATAATTTTGGAATGAAGTGGACCGAAAACTTAATTTTTTGTGTTTTTTTTCGAGTCGATCGATAGACCAAAATTGAAAGCCGAACATCACAACATAACTCAAGTTGAAGGGAATCTGGGAAAGTTATTTGAAGGGCTTTAGTGAATATTATTAATATTTGTTGACCACTAGTAGGTCAAGAGGGTACAAATATCGCCATTAAGGTTGCAAATATCACAGCAAGTTAGATTTTCGTGGTAGTTGTGTAGTGTATGATATGGTCGGGCCCGGTCCGACTATACTGCTCCACTCACTGGTTTTTAAATATTTTGGAATAAAAAAACATAAAACCAAAAACATCAAAATCTAAAAACCAATCCAATCATCAAAAATATTACCGAATAAATCACGTTACGAACATTATACATCATCCACTAGCAATATATCTACCATAAAACAATTGATGTTCTTCGGCAAATTTGTAAAATATTAAAAATTATTGCAAATATTACTGCCATATAAAAAGCTCAATGTATTACAAAAATAAAAAATGAAAGCAATTCAAATGAAAAGAGAGAACGGGGGAGAAAAACAAATTGAGCTCGGCTAAAATCGTGCGGAATAATAAAATGAAAAGGAATATTCTGTTTTTTGTGTGAGTGTGTGTACTCAGACAATCAAACATTCAGATTGTTTGTACAAAAAATAAAAAAAACTGAAAAAGCAAAGCAATTGAATGGCTAACAAAAAAAGTATATGTATTCAAGGATATTCTAGGCACATTTCACACTTTTGAAGAAATAACGCCGTTAATCTTATATTGATGGCAATTTATTAAGCGAATGATAAGACGGACAAGGACAGCATAAGAATATTATATAGACAAAGGAAAACAATAAATAGAAAAGATGTTGTGGAAATAAGGGTACTATATGTCTCCAAACTTGGTTTTGACATCGAAATTTTGGAAAGCAACATAATCTTTAAGAATTTAAAAGCGTGAAAAAGTTCAGAAGTATCATTTAAACAATTGCATTAAATACCTTGAAGAATCTGACCGGGAGATTATAAATATATTTTCACCACTTTGGGTATATTGCACATATATATCCGTACAATTGTATGTCAATGTTCCCTCGAAGGAACATACTCATGTCTTTCTGCAACCTATGATAAATTTAATTTCATTACACGCTATTCGGTACGCCGTACTATTCAAAATTTAATTTCAGTCATTCAAGTTTCAATTTTATACATTGTGCAAAATTTCGTTTTAATCGGACAAATATTAGGAGTTAAGAGCACCATTTATGTAAAATCGGACGAAAATATATATGGGAGCTATACCTAAATCTGAACGGATCATCACGAAACTTAGCACACATTATTCTAGACTCAATTTTGTACGATATGCCAAATTTCGTGCAAAACCATTTACATTAAATCGGTATATATATATATATATATAGCGCTATATCTAAATCTGAACCTATTTTCACGAAATTTAGCACACATCGTTCTAGACTCAATTCAGAACGCTATGCCAAATTTCATGGAAATTTAAAGATATTTAAAAACTTTGGTGCACCATTTACCTTAAATCGGACGAAAATATATATGGGAGCTATATCTAAATCTGAACCGATTTTTCCCAATTTCAATAGGTTTCGTCCTTGGGCCCAATAAATGAGCTGTGCCAAATTTCATCCCATTCGAATTATAAATGCGACCTGTACTTTGTTTACAATTTAACATGGACAGACAGATGGACGGACGGACATGCATAAATCGACTTAGAAAGTGATTCTATGCATATTCTCAAAAGAAACCACGTGTCTATCTCTTTTCCTTTTGCCTGTTACAAACATATGCACAAAAACATAATACCCTGTACCACAGAGAGGTGAAGGGTATAAAAAACCAGCAAGGAAAGTTCAAAAGTCGGACGGAGCAGAGCAGGTACATACAAGAGATGCTCATATATACAATATCCAGTACATGGAATAGACACAGTATCCATGGGGGAATGGAATCAGACGAAATTATTTTTTTGAAAAACTGAATGCCAATTAGTTGTATGAAATCGAGCAAAATATGTATGGTTCTATATATAAACAGACGTATTTAACCAACCGTATGATGATATGCAATATGTATTTCGATTTTGTCTCAATCGGACAAAAATTGCGAGATTGGTGCACAATTTACCTAAAATCGGACGAAACTATATATGGAAGCTATACCTAAATCTGAACCGATTTCCACTAAACTTCGCGCACATCAAAGTGGACCAAATCTAGTAGTAAATTTGGTGCCCCATTTACTTCAATTCGACGAAGCTATATATGGGAGCTATATCTAAATCTGAACCGATTTCAACAAACCTCCGCATACTTCAACCTGGACCTAATTCAATATTCTGTGTAAAATATTGTCTCTATCGGACAAA